>NW_020897740.1:6018693-6092931 GCF_003984885.1 Neopelma chrysocephalum | reverse complement strand
CCCCCCACGCACACACTAATGCTGTGCTGTCTGCCAGGTTCTGTTGAAATGACTCTCCGTGCACAGCTCTCTGATGAGGCAGAGCAGCAGCCACTGCCTCGGCTACAACACTCAGCACCACATCTCATCTCACAGCCCATGCTCGGCCCTGCATGAGCAGAGAACGATGAAAGGCAAGAAAGTGTTGAGCACAGAGCACAAAGGAGGTGACAGAGTGCACCCTCCTACCTTTTCCTGCCACGGCTTCTCTCTGCCCAGCACTCCCGACCTCTCATCCCCTGGCTGCTGCCGATGTCTCTCCTGCTCCAGCTCGCTCACTCTTCTCTCCGACACGTCCAGCCTTGCTTTCATCTCTGCCAGCTGAAAAGCAAGGGACAGACCAGGGTGGGTTGACTGGAGATTCCCAAAGGCACAGCACCTCCAAGGTGTCTACCCAGGGGCGAAAAATAGCTCCATTTTAAATGAGGAAGATCCATTTGAATTCCTCTTCTCTTTGGAGAAACCAAAAAAAAAGAGACAGTAAATGATTCAGATCTCAGTAAAGCTTGCTGGAAAACACTGGAGAGAAAATCTTCCTGACGAGCACATGAGATCATCCTGTAAACTTCCTCCTCATAGCAGGAAGCAATAGATGAGAAGTGTCAGTCAGTGAACCAACTTAGGTTTGGGAATACCGGGCAAAGTTGTAAGCAATCAGCTTCACTAGGCAGCTGATGATAATGGCTGCAGCAGTGATGCCACACAGCCATAAGCAAGGAACAAAGGCTACGTCAACTGGATCTTGGGGGGAAAAAAATATAAAAGAAAGAAAGAAAAAGCATTTATTTACAACTCATCTTGATAGCCCCTGCTTACAGAGGGCAACATTCACAGAGGATTTACCTGAGAGCTCCACCATTACAGCAAGGCCCCAGGGAGCTCCCAGGCTTCCCAAGCCAGGCATGAGAGATGGGACAAGAACCAATAGATATGTGATGAGGAGGAGCAGGGGATGGGCACAGCAGGCACTGCAGGCTGATTTTACCATGGCTGTGGCTGGGTGATATTTGAACACAAACTTAGGTGACATACATATTCCAGCAGAAGTCATCAACAGTGTTACCTGCTTTTCATAGAGCTGTTTCATGTTTCTAAATTGATGATCCCATTGCTTGTTCACCTCCAGAAGCTGTAATTACCAGGAAGTCACAGTTAATAACCCTTATTTCAACATTGTCAATAAATCAAAAATAGACTGGCATTCTAATCCTCCAGCTATGATTGTTCACAACCTCCTCATCATCTGGCCAGTTCATTCCAGAAAAAGCAAGTTTAAGGTTTGGCAAGCTTTCCAGCCCGTCTGCCAGTGCTTTGGTATTCCAGCTAAAGCACAGGAACACTCAGGAAGCAACATCCAGCAAACATGCAAACACCCCATAAGCTGCAGGTGAATCATTGGCAGCACTGTACTGATCCCAAGCTGCAGCTCCTAAATGGCCAAGGACTTCCCTGCTAGTTTGCTTTAAGTTCCATGAATAGGTTTCCAATTAGAATTTCTTTGACTCCAAACAAATGAACTGAAGGATACAGGGTCGCTCTTTAGGATGCTCAGGAAAAGACCAGCTTCCAGTTTGCTGCTACCTGTGACCAAGACACCACTGGCAGCTATTCACAGTTGTTTCTTGGCCTTTACAACTGTGATAATTAATAAAATTTGCCCTTTGCACCACATAAATCTCTGCTGTTCTACATTCATAGCCACGGTACGATAAGTCATCATTTGTTTTCAGGAACAGTTCTCTAAATATAACTCTGCCTAGTGTTCCTGAGAACTAGGAACTAGTTTTAAATGTAATTTTAAATGTAATTTTAGATGTAATTAAAGTGCTTGCACACTTCAAGCTGTGAAGAAATGCGAAGCAGAAAGTATCCACATAGAAATTATCTGACAAGAGCACAGGATGAAACTCCCAGAGGAAGAACACAGGCCTTGCTGGACTGGTGGATAAAACAAACAGCTGCTTAAATACAGTGGAATTAACAGTGATAACACATTCAGTGATTTCCTGCTTCCATTACTGATATTGTAAGGTCTGTCTTTGAGGTTCTATCTGTAAAGGTTAGAGGTATATCTAAGGTTACCTCTCGTCTCTGTCTTTCCAGTGAGAGGATCTGTTGTTCCAGAGAACTGGGTGATGAAGTCTTCTTTTTAGTCAGTAACGTGTGCCTTGACTGGAGAAAAGAAATGTTCAAAAATTCCTGCTTTTGGCGTGATTATTGTGTAAAGCTCCATCCACCCTGGCAGGTGCATGTAAAGGAACTGAAACAGAAACTTTTTCCTGCATTGCATTTGTATTTTGGTACCTTCACACCTACTGAGAGCAGATTCTGAAGCGTACATCTGCCTTAACCTTGCTTAGTCTGTGTTTTAATTGAAGCATTATGCAAACAGCCACTGAAATAAACAAAATCGTATCTATTTGTACCATCTGAGGCACAGAACACAAAATTGGATTTTAATTGTCTTACAGATGGTAATTTAAACAATTAGTACAAGCCACAAAAGTTGAGCATAACTTGAAGTGGGCGTAATTCCCTTCATTTACAAGAACGAGAATAATTAGTAGCATTGCCCCTGGTAAGTGCTTGCAGGCCCAAGGTAATAAACTTTAGCACAGTGGGCTCAAAGCAAGCAATCCAGAAAACAAATAGGCCATTTGGAGAAATTAGGAAATCAGGCTGCAGTTGTTTTTTAAAGCGTGGAGGTTCGCCCATGCAGGACAACAGCAACAACCCTCATTTTTATAATGGCAGTGTCGCAGATCATAATTTCCAAGAAGTTTCTATGGATGGCCATGAAAACAAACACGTGATCTGTTAGAGAGAGAGGGAGAACTGCACTGGAAAAAAGAGGCATGCTCATAAAAAAAAAGAACACACTGTGTACAAATGACTGCTCAGGGAGTTTTGTTTCCCCTCCCTAAATCCTCAACCAACATATGAAAAACCAGAATAAAAGTGTGACCGCTTTTGAGGCCTTGAATCTCCTGACATAAATTTTCTTCAGCTAGAGAATTTAGTGCCAAATATCAATGAGGATCAAAGAAGAGTTTTGTTGTGTCTTTTCACAGGCAAAAATCCTGACCACATATTTGCCCTGTGGCCAGTCCTGCTGAGCTCAAATGTGGAACCCTTGACTTCCATTTAATCCCTCTTCTTGTAGTTCGTAGACACGTTTCACTTAAACTATCTGAAGTGATACCTGGCAGCCAATGGAATTATTCAGATGCTGAATTGCTTAGGCATATATTTAATTGCATGTTTAAGATTAATATTGATATGAATAAGGCAACTCACACGTCTCACAACTATATATACCCTCGGCACCAACCAGCCTGAATATTGCTCACAGAAGTTTCTGGGTCACTAAAATGAACCACTTTGCACCTTTTGTGCAACAACAAATTAAAAAGACTGAATACTTCTGGAGGGTAAAAAAAAAATGCTAGGAGAGGTTTTCTTTCTAAGAACACCATATCCAAAAATATTTCTAACATTTTTTTCTGATCTTAAACACTGTAAATCATTCAGAAGAATCCACTGGAACACAAAAGTGAATCCACAATTGTCAGTCTACAAAGTCACACACATGATACCTGCACCAACTGAAGGTGTTCCCGACAATCAGAAAACTCTTCAGAGAACAGCCAAAAAAGTCACTTACTTCCAGTGGGTCTGCTGGGGCTTCCATGTCACTCCCATCTGCCCACGTGCATCCGAGATGGCCTGGAGTGGCTGTTTCACTGTGGACCTTTGGAAGAAGAAGAGCAATGGAACAGATGTTTTCTGCTGGCTAAAGGAGCAGAAGAATGGCTTTAAGACCCAGGAGATCCACGAGTGCTGCCCGTGGAAGCAGCCAAGGTTCAGAAACAAGGGGTGGAATTCTGATTTTAACCTTTTCCTCCTTCCTGGCTGGGGCTTCCCAGAAAGGATGAAGCACACTGCTTGTGACTAATATGCCGGGCAAGGCAGTTCTTTCTCTGCTCGGAGTGCATGTAAATCACAATGGACTGGCCAGATCTCCCCAGAGAGGAAGTTGCAAGGATAAGGGAAGGAAGGGGATATGCTTTTTCAGTAAATAAGAGCACAGGCTTTTCTATCCCTGCTTCCAGTTGTGCAAAAGGATTTGTGTAAGTACCATTATGAAGTGACACTAGGACAGAGTGTGCCCTGCTCATAAAGGAGCAATAGCCAAGTCTGTTAACAGCCCCATACAAACCTCAAAATGTTTAGGGGAAAACCATAATTGGAAAATTGATTTATTTCCCTCAAGAAAAGCTGCACAAAGACGAAAAAATGACAGGGTTGTTATTCCTCTCCTGAGGACATCTTATCTTCACTTCTGCTACTTGTCTTACACTTAGGCTGGATCTAAGCTTCAAGCTACTCAAGACTTGAGTACTCAAGGTATCCAACACTCCAAACTTGTTCTTTAGTTTCCCATTTGGGAAAAGAGATTAACCTTACCAAGTTAAACTTACAGGAGAGATCAAAGAAAAGGCTTCCACAGACTTCACATACAAAGTCAGAACGAAGTAGAAAAGTGCAAAATATTGTCACCTTCAGTCTTGGGATTCTGAATAATAATGGAATTGAGAAGGAAGCATGAAAGAAAAATCATATTCCTTATTGTGCAAGGATCTCTATGTCTACAGCTTTTTTCAGTGGCAGCAGCTTATTTAATTTTCAAGGAATGGAATGAATGCTAGCCTGTGAAATATGACATAAAATAATATAAATCCTTCCTTCAGTTTCCAGAAAAGGATTTAGACAAAGTAAAGCAATCCTGTGAAATGTTGGAATTTAACAACCACATTCCAGATTTCTGGTTCACAATGTGTGACTAAGCAACTCCTTTTTGCAAGATACAAACCCCAATTTGGAAGAAAGCTGCTACTTTCTGATATTTGCATATGATATAAATCCTCCTTACCCTGACGTTCTTTTTAGTTTTTCCTGGTTTATGGAGTAGCCAGAAAACTTGTGGATTTTTTAATGTTCTTTTAAGGTTATTCTAATGAAGACATTTCAGATTCTCCATAGGAGTCATCCTACCCACCAAAAACCAAATTAATATTATCTGTGCCTATACCAAAACTAGTCTTGGAGCACGTCCCTCCAGGTAACAACATTGCAGATTATAAGCTAAATGTCAGTGAGTAGGGAACAAAAGCTCAAGCTCTTCAGTGGTGGTGTTCTTCCAGCAAAAACTGGGAATGGTTGAAGCAAAATCACTGTCTATCTTTATAGAAACAGTTAACAGCACTGAAAAGAAACAGAAGGAGATGACAACTTTCATTTTCGTTGGTATTGCAGAGATAAAGACACCACATTTGTTTAGGTCTACAGCAATACAGTCGAGGACAACTCAGTTGTACAACAGCACTTCAGAAACCTGAGATATATAAGAAATGCTTGAAAGAGGGGCTCTTGACAACTATCAGACTTCAGAAGTCAAGAAGAAAAAAACATTCTAAGGTATTTCTACTTGGTTTGAAGCCATTGAACCACATACACAGTTTTAAATTGCTCTGAGAATTCCGGTTGACCGTCAGACTGTAAATGCAGTTGCAAACCTAAAAGTCTGCCAGGTATGGAAAAAGCTTCCCAGGAAGCAAATGGGACCAGGCAAGACTTGCTGCCCCCTGAAACTCCCTGAGTTAACTCCTGAGTGGCAGCATAAACCCTGCCTCCAAGGGCAAAGGGAGATGAACTGATTAGAAGCCTTTTATTAATTTCTCTTCTATTTCTATAATATTATGTAATTTCTTTTAGTAGCAGCTTTGACATTGGGCTTTTTTTTACCACCCTGTTTAAAAATGAGAAATATTTTAGTTTGTATTCTAGGAAGACCTGAGCTTTCTGAGTGTAAAAGCCTTTTAGCCATGTTTGGGAAGCTTGCAGTGGGAGAAAAATGAAAGCCTTGGAGCTGTAGCCAACACCGAATCCTCCAAACATCGGCACCACAAGAAGATAAAAGCTCCCATTTTCAGAGTGCTGGATCTTAATCTTAATTCTGGACTGCCTTCTGTTACAGTATTACAAAATATCACTCATAAATTAAGATAATGAAAGCCATTTGTCACTTCTGAAAATTTAGTCTGTTCAGTGCAGTGAAACCAAGACCCATTAAAAGGTTTGATGCAAGTAAATGTGAACTTTCCTTGATGATGATAAAATGCAAAAGTAATTTTTTTCCTTTTTTTTCCCCCTAGCTGATCATGTATCTGCTGTGAGGTTTGTTGGGGATTTTTTTTTTATTTTTATTTTCTATTTATTGTACTGTTCAGTTGTATAATTGGAGAAATTAGATTACCTCCGAGATTACTTGGGTTAAAATTTGGTGGCTTCTGGAGAACCTTCTGTTTGCTTATGTGCTGGCTGAGCTTTGGTTTTGGCTCTATTCCTGAAGCTGCTGTTATGCCAGCAGTGCTTGCCACAGTATCCATCACAAACCCCTTTCTCCATTCTGGTGCACGTGGTGAAATGGTAAGAAGTGAGAGATTTTGGTTGAAGAATAAAATTAGCTCCTAAACCAGAAGAAGAACATACCTCCTCCTGTCCCAGCCTGGTCTGTGTGCTTCACCACAGAAGTGTGCTGGGAAGGGATTGTCCCTTCAGCAAGTGTGTCAGCCTCAGCCTTCTGTGCTGCTCAGGTAGGAACTCGCTCTGACACAGAAACATGTGCAGATGCAAACGCGTGTCTTGATAGGTGGGAACCAACCAGATCAAATTAGAGCAAGACGTGGTTTCTGAGTAAGTAAAATGCAGCACAGCGTTTCCTTTGTTTCAGGAACATGTTTCAGCATTTCCTTTATCCACTGGTTTGCACCAGTGCCAAGGAGACCAACCACAAGGGCTCAAGCCACCAACCACTCAAGCACTCAAGCGTTTGCAAACTCAGGCCTGATGATGAAAATCCCGGTTCTGTGGAACAATAACTGGGTGAGCATTTGGAACTGCAGCAAACAGGCTGTTTTGTGGTTTGTAACACAGTGGTTGTGAGTACAGACAGCCCTTGAATGAATTTTTTTTTCTCTCACTTCACACCCAAAAGAGTTCAGGTGCTTGAAAGTTTATCGTGGCCTTTTTTTTTTTTACCAATGGATCCTATAAATATGGTATCTCTGCAAATTTACTTTATGTTCACACACTGCCAGTCATCCCTTCCTATTTGGTAACTTTATCCACCCTCACCTCCCCCAGAAAACATCTCTCCTGTGTTCAAAATCTTGATCAGGCACTAGATATACTCAATATATTCTACATTAGTACTTTTGGGTAATATTTGTCTTTTGATGCAAACCTTTTCCCTCTCCCAGAGTGGAGAATGCAGCATCCTGACAAGCTGCAGTTAAAGCACTACAGCTGAAGGAATCATAGGCTGAAGGATGTGCTGAGAATGGGTTCGTTCTGCAGACCTAGATTTTATCTCTCTCAAATATTTGCATTTAAAAGCACACTAATATCATAAATTCCTGTGAAAAAAATCCTAGTGAGAAGGAGAATCTGTTTACAGATATTTTCAGGTAAGTCCTGAAAGCAATTAAGCCCAGATGGAAATGCCATTTTGCAGAGTGCAATTTGTACTCTTCCCTCCTGAAAAAAGTTACAGAATGAAAACAACTTGCTGGCTCTGCCAAAAAACTTCCTGATGAATGACCAACACTACATGGAAGGTCACGATTTGTTTCATTATTAACTTTTTCCTACCTCCTAAATACACTGTTTTCCCTTTATTTTAAGTCTAAATCAGCACCTAATTTCACAAACTGACATTTTCTGGTGTGGTTTTTTTTTTTTTCAAATAGTATTTCATAACCTTCATAACTGAAAGTCTACTAGGTGCTAAAAATATGACCTCCTTTTCCAAACCACACAATCTGAGACATGTGCTCCTAACGTCTTATACTGAGGTTGTTGAAGCCCATCACTACTGTCAAGCTGTCACTCACTTAAGTCCAGCTCAGCAACCAGCCAAGCGAAAAGTTGCTTGACTTAGAAGTATAAATAAAAAATACCCAGCATGTTTCTAGTGCAGAAATATCATAAACCAGCCTCCTTTAAGCTGTGAAAACCACACATCTCACACAGGCAAAAAAAAGTGCCATAAATGTAAAGAGAAAGGCACGACAGATCAAATACTGCCATGGTGTTCTGGGTGAGCACTGAAGCACCCCACAGAAACAGCTGAGGTAAAGCACATCCTTTCTTTTTCCTCCCCAAATCCTTTCCTATTCTCCTTCTGCTGGAGGGAGCCTAACGTGGGGAACCAGGTGTTTCCACAGCTCATTTGTGGCTTGTCGTTTCCAAGCTGGATGCTCCTTGACTCTGGGCTGGCTTCTGTTTCACCGTGCTAATTCCTCCCCCTGCATCCGGGAATCCCCATCCCTCCCTGTGGCTTCCCTCTCGCTGTTTCTAATCCCACTGGTCTGACCCTGGGGTGTCTCCTTAGGCTCAGCTCGGTTTCATGCCCCGAGGTCATGACTCATTTTGGAGCTGGCGGTTTGCATGTGAAAGGAGCCCTGTATAATTTCGGATTTCATAGAAGAGAGTCATCTCTGTTTTACCTCCTCCCCGATTTCCTGCATCATGCCTTGGGGCACAGCCTTCAGAGGTTTCCTTCCCCCAGCCCGTGGGAGTGTCACACAGGCAGGTAAGTGTGTCACCCCTTGCAGGTGGATGGCATTCAGAGCCTAATCACTCCTCCTGCTCCCAATTCCAGGAAACAGGGAAATTCCTTTTGTCCTTCTACCACATTCACTATTTCAGGGGAGAGGAGAGAAACTGAGAGGGAAACCAGAGAACAAGTTTCTGTCGTGCTTGTTAACTGCTGCTTCACTGCAGGCAAAGACAGGGGCCTTGGCAGGTGGCTGACAATTCTCTGTCTGCAATACCACAGGAGTGTGGGTTTGAATCATCAGCATCCTCCTTCTTCCTTCCTATTCATCTAAAAGCCTTTCTGACACTTCCAAAGATCTCTCTCCCACACACCTCTGCTCATTCTCAGTTAAACCAGAACTACCAAACAACCTAAAGAAATGACAGTGGTTTTGGGGTTATACAGTTTCAGGGCTCTGTGTTATCCAAAAGGCACATGTGGCTGCAGAGTGGATCATCAGCGGGTTTAGCTGACCTTTTAAAGCACTATAAAATGTAACTTCTCAGCCAATCTTCCTCCTAACAGAAAGTAGCTATATCAGGGAAAAATAAATGTGTAACAAGTTCATTGCATCATTTCAGAAATCCAAAAGTTTCATGCATAACCAAGTCACCCAGGAAACATCCCCTGAATGTTCCTTCCTGGCAGATGAACATTGCAAAAGCACAGTGCCTTTACCTTAAGGGAACACAAAGTTCTCTGAGGGTTCGGACTCTCTTGTGCAATAGGTTTGGGGTCCTCACACGACTGGGAAGTGTTACTCTTCCCTATCAGGTTCCTTATTTCAACATCCAGCTCTCTACTTTCACACCTGCATAGGAAGAAAAAGCAACGTTAAACTTGACACCAAAACTTGGAGTAAAGAGCAGGTCAATTTTTCAGCTCCCTCCTGACTGTGAGCACAGAGACAGCAGAGCTGCTCCTGCACTGAGCTCCTGCTCCCTTCCTTCCTGGTGTGCAAGCAGAGAGCACTAAAACACTGTCACACGGGCAGTATCTCAATGTTTTGGGGCAGAAATTCATTTAAAATAGTTATATAAGCCGTCTTTATGAATTTTACTACATTGCACCTACAAAATCCAAAGCGACCCTTTTGGGGATTATATGAAGGCTGCGACGTGTCCTCAACCCCACCCACTCACACGCAGTTTCAAGAATTTTAAATTCAACTTTAAATAAATTGCAATCAAAATAGTTCAATTGGTTTGGAACTGCAAAACTGGTTGCTCAGTTATTAACAACAAAATGGTGTTTATTTGGTGGTAAAATTCATTTCTTTCATTGCTCCCTGCTAAGGACATACAGGACTTAAGTGCACGTGAGGGCTCCAAATTCACAGAACTGTCAACTGGGGCTGATTCACTTGATACAATGTAATGGGGGAATGTGACTTTCAGGAAATGGAGTGAGGTATAATTAAAAGGAACCCCCAAATGTCCTCGCTCAACCCAAGTTATCAAGAAATATTCAGCTCTTTTGAAAGCCCAGACCTTCATTTCCTAATCAGCTTAATCCAACTCTAATTGTAACTAATGCGTGACCAGAAAGCAAACTGCAAGGCTCAAAAGTGTCACTAACTTCTTTATTTAGGCAGAAAATACTCAGTTATTCAATTAAGCTACCAGAAAAACTGAAAGCAGTAAGAATTCATTAGTTATGCTACTTGCAGTTTAGACAAGGATTGCACTGTAGGTTCTGAGGAAACTCTTGAAGCAAAATTGATAAAATTACCCAATAAACAAACCAATCTATCCTAATAATAACAGTAAATAAGTGTGGTGAATGTCATGCTGGTAGCATGGCAGGATTCATTTTATTCTCAATATTTAAAACACAGAGACTCTAACAGAAATATGTCTACATTAGGCATGGATGCAAAAATCATTTGCAGAGGTACTACAGTGAAACACTAACAGCAGCATGTAAGGACCAGTAAAACTCAAAATCTGGGGGGTTCTTTGACTTGCCACCTAGTAGTTGGACAAGCTGGAATTTCATGGCCATAACTGCCTTTCAAAGCCATGAGGATGAAGAGAAAGACCTTCTCCAAGCATGTTTTCATGGACTCCATGGTGGTGCAGCTGCTCGGGAGGCTCGTGGCAGTTTCCAAAGCCCCAGCGGTGTGTGGGTGGCAGGTGAGCCCCAGCAGCAGCACTGGGAGAAAACCGCAGAGGGAAAACAACAAACCTTGGGAAAGGAATCCAGCCCTTCTGTGTCTCGCTAAATATTGCAAAATCCTGGATAAATCACCGCAAGTGGCATTTTTCCAAGCAACTCTGTGCTGAGCTTCCCAGACCTCAGGCAGTGGCAGGACCAAGCACTCCAGTGCACTTCCCTGGAAAACAGCATCTCCAGCCCATCTGGGCTCCCATGCCTGACCCAGTGTGAGATTGCTCTGTGTAACAATCAGATATATAACAGTGCAGAGCCCTCAGTACTTTTGAGGCTGCTCAGAAGAACTGAAAAGCCACAGCACAGCAGCAGTGACTCTCTCCTGCAGTTCACCATCCTCAGCTGGTAGCACAATCCGACTTGGTCGAAGGAGACAGTGTTTTGTAAACTCTTTTGGGCGAAATAAAGCAGATTAGCCTAAAAGAAATATTCAAAATAAAGGAGCAACACCTAGGATAAGACAGTAAAAGCTGGGCAGCAATCTGGCAGGAGTGCAGCAGCAAGTATTTAGGCAGGCTGCACTCATCTCTGCTGCTGGCTCAGCCACAGTCAGCAGAGATGGGTGACCACAATCTCCTGAGATCAGAGCATGAATCAAGATGAGAAGTACCCCATAAAGATGGAGGTTGGCTTTAAGTATTTCTTTTCAGCCAGAAAGGGTTCATTACTCTGCTCTCCTCCCCAGAGTTTGATGTTGTGGCTGTAAATGCTGTTCACCTCTGGCTGCTCCCAGCCTGTCTCTCTGCAGTCTCCTTTCTGCACTCAGAAGTGCCTGGGTGAGAGCAGGACCCGGCTGTGCCACGGTAAAAGAAAGGGAACCACAAAAGGCTCCAATCCCTACAAACCCATTGCTGCTCCATAATATCCACGTGTTTCAAGACCATCATAAAAGTCAGAAAGCCACTTCATTGACTGGATTTCTTGGTGCATTTGGTTTCCCCTCAGTTCTTAGACTGAGAAACTGTTACTCCATTTACCTGCATTTTAATATTAGCCACTTTGATAGCTGGCAGGATATTTATTTGTTGTTAATCACATCTGGTTTGCAGATCCAATTTAGAATCCGGAGTTTCAAGCACACAGGTGGTCTGAGTGCTGGAACTCGTGATTAGGAGCTACTCCAGACCAAGACAGTTCCTGCTGATTGCCAGAGCTTCCCCCGATGAGCTCTAGAGGGCACACAGCACTCAGCTTCTGCAGAAAACTATTTCCAAAGCTGCTTTTGGTTTTGTGAAGTTCACAGGTGCACTTCTGTACCGTTAAGACCTTTCCTGTTCTGTGCTGTTGCCAACATTTTCTAATATGGGGTGTTTCGGGTTTTAATAATTAAATTATGCAAATAGGCAATATGTTGGAAAAAAAAAACCCCTAACAAACAGAAAAGGAAATAATTTCAAATTTGGGAGATACATTTTTTTAATATTTTGTAAAATCGACCATCAGAGAATATTAAAAGCATTTTCATGTGGTCATATTGGATAAAGTATATCCCTTCTATGTGCAAAAGCTTTCTAAAGAACAGGAAGATATAAAATCTACACAACCCATCCTACTTATATAGCATGGTGTGATTAATGCAGGAGCCAACAAAAGATTAGAATATTACTCCTCTTTGTAACCTTTGAATTAGTTGCTAAATTTCCTTTTTTTGGGGAAAATTAGGACATTTTATATGAAAGCAGAATTTATAGGTGTATTGAAGAAGGCTGGTCTCCCAGAATAAGTTTTAGGAACTTGCAGGAAAAGGGAAGAGTCCAACCTCACTCGTGATTTCCATGTCCTATCTGAAAAGCAGCAGCCAATATCCTTCCACCCATGTCCTCCAAGAGTAAGACATTCCCTTTGGTTTGCAAGTTGCCACATCCATGCAGAACTTGACTGTGCACCCCATTAAAGGTGTTTTCGTTTCTCCCATGTGTTCATTTCTTCCAGCTGCCTTCAATGTAGTTTTCACTTTTTTCTGTATGGGACACCTTTGTGCCACTTCAATTTCTAGGCTCCATTGGCCCATTTATAATTACTGACATTATTTATAACATTACAGTATGTATAATGCTCTAAATAATTATTTTTATTTATTTATTAATGGTTGCATACTTTTTTACAGCAATTCCACTTTTAAGCTGGGAGCCAGAATATGATGAATCAAATATTTTGGGCTTGTAGCAGCACAGATTGAAGGCTGAGAAATACAAGTTTATCAAATAACCGGGTCCAAGCCCTTAAGAGTCCCAGCTTTGCTGCTGGTACCATCTGTGAGCTCTTGGCTCCCCCTGGTTTTCACTGGAAACTGGCATTATTCCTCACTCATAGCAGTTACGAGGCGACATTGGACATACCTACAACACATCCCAAGGCATTTATTGCACAGTATTAATACCCAGGGCATGTAATTCTATTTGAAATATTAATTTCAAGGCTGGTGTCCCCGGGCCATTCTCTTGTGATTGGTGAAAGCACAAATACACACCATAAACAATTGTGAAAAAGGGGTTTAAGCCAGGATTTACAGCCAGACTCCAGCACCACGGAGTCAGATTTTGACGGGAAATGAATTCCAGAGTCTAAGGGTTAAACACGTGCTTCATCCCCTTGGGTGGGCATTTGGGATGTAGAAGTCTTGCCTGGCTAAGCCTGGGGAGCAGATTCATGGAAAGAAATAAATTTCTGCATTGAATTACAGAGGATGAACTGGTCTGGATAAATTAAAAAATGGCAAATTTCAAGACCAACCGTTCCAGCTCATACTTCCCCTATTTATGATCATGCACTTCAGTTCAGAAAAGGGCCTGTAGAATATGGGAGAGTATGAGACTGAATTACAGAATATTTAATCTAACTTGGACTAGAAATAGCAATAAAATTAGGGATATAATTCTTAAAAATGATGGTGTATCTATAGAACTAGCCTATTCTCTAAAGCTCCATATGATTTGAAAGGATTTTTGCTCTCTTCAAATTCAGTTTTACAGGTTTTTTTCATGTAAATACATTGGGATTTTTATATTAAAAACTTATCCTGTTAAGACTAAAGAATTTCCGGTTCAATAAGCAATGGGAAGGATAAAATTCTGCCAAGAAGACAGAGAGACTTTTGTTACAGAAAAAAATTCTGCAGCCTCATAAGCTCTTAGAGGTTAGCAGATAAATAATAGTTACAATGTGGTGCAGTTCCCTAAGGATCAGCGGTGTTATTCCAGTACTCAACACCCAGCAAGAGGGTCTCCATCAAAGTTTAGGCCTGGGAATCTGAGCCAGAACACTTGAAATTTAGCTCCACAAGTTCTGTGTTCCACCTCACATGTACCACTACAAAAATAGTTTATTGGGTTTAAAGCATACTGTGCTGGTACAGACACAGAAAGAACACCTGCCTTTGAGGATTTTGAGTATATACTTAAAAGGAAAGTTTAGGGAAAAAAAAAGGCAACACATTATCTCGAATTATTTCCAACCTAAATTTTTAACCTAAGTTTCACCCCCAAAAATTTACCCAGTGTTTCAAGGGCATAGGTGGAAAGCCAGCCAGGCAGCAACTGAGATCTCCCTGGCAGAACTGCAGAGTGAGGTGTTCCAGATGCTGCAAAAAAAGTGCTGTTGCTTTGGAGGTAAGCGTGAGATTAGAAACAATCCCACTGCAGCCTCAAGAAGAGAGCTCCAGAAGACAAGGTGTATGATATGGGTTAAAACATGTACTCGCTGTGACTCTAACAGAGAAACCACTTTAACTTTCGCTCCAGTCTGATGTAGCCAAAACATCTGCCTATCACCCCATAAACGTCCCTACACTCCTGCTCCCTTTACGACAAAGAAATGGGGCTTTTAAGGCACATTTAATAGCCAGCAGCTGCTTGGCTGTCAAATGCCACATCTGGAGAAGCTGTGGGCTGTTAATGCGAACAGAAACAATTATTCTTTAATAGTTTTGCCTAATTTTAAGAATTACACAAATGACAACGAAAGAGGTGCATGTTCTTAATGAAAACACATCTGGTTTCTCTGAAAATATGCCAAAAAAAAACCCAAAAAAGGGCCCAGTGATTAAGTGAAGCTGCACTTATAGTCCATCCTGAGTCAGTGAAGAGAGAAGGAAAGGTACTGATACAAAGGCACTTAGTGTCTCTCAGTGTTTGATAACCCCCCTCAGGAACCTGCAACATGCAAGACGACCATGAGTAGTTGGTTTGCATTAAATGACATGTTACTGATCCCAGGGTGCTGCTGCCCTACCTGCCTGGAAGGGAAGTTCCTGTCCTTTGGGACTGTCCTTTGGGACTGGGTTTCCATGCCACTGCCTCACTTCTGTACCCTGAACAGCTTGTACATCAGGAAAATAGCACCATTCCCTTTTCACTTGGATCTTCTCCTTAATTATCCTATCAACACTGTAATGGAATGTCTTCCTGATGGACAGCATTTGGGCCAAGTTCAAATCTCAGGAAAGACAAATTATTTCCACTAACTTTCTGAGGCTTTAAAAGAGCCATGAGTGAGTTGCAGATGCCTGTTTCTCTGGAGAAGCAGTCAGTGGAGCACTGGTCACCCAGACTCATCCCCCAGGGCTCACGTAGCTGCGTGTGGATCACCAGTGAAAGGGAATGGAAGTTTTGGCATGAAAATCGGTCATGGAAAGCTGGGCCGGGCAGAGCCACCAAGCAGTGTGTGCTTTGTGAGCACACGGATTCCCCCACTAAAAACCACACATGCAGAAAGCTGGGGAGAGGTGGCAGGAAAGCATTGAAAGAACTGAAAACTAAGAGTTAAAAGACGGAGAAGGGGGACAGATCTATATGTTTTCGAGTGCTGGCTCTTTTTTCTGTGAAGATCAATACCTAGAAAAGCTTGCACCCTTTTCAGGACACTTTCCTATCCTCAGTATGTGCTTTTCTGAACTGGTCTCCCTCCCACGGCCCTTTCTGGACTCACTGCTTGCCCTACACACACAGCTTAAGTACCACAGGTCTATTCATATCTTACATGCACTGGTTTCTATGGAAAACTGTGATCTGATGCAATGCAGTTGCATGGTTGGCATTTTTAACTGGTCCTTTACATCACTATTCTTTCTTTTCGAATCAGGCATCACCACAAACAGCCCATTTCTGCCTCCTACTTCAGCCTTGGCCAGGATGTGGATGCTTCACCAAGGCCTTACTGACCTGGGCTCACAGCTGGGCTGAACCTTTGGAGGAAAACAAGTCCATGATTCATTTTGGATCTGTGTCTCCCACGCAGACCTGAGACACCTTCAGTGACCTACTGCCAGCGCAAGCAGAATGAATGGATGAAAACCATTTGGGAACACAGCCAGGAAATGTAACACACAGTAGCTGATGGAGGACAAGGTGCTCTGTTAAGTCAGGCCAACTCCTCGCCCGTGGCAGCTGTGAGGCAGCCAAGCTGAAAGGCAGGGGATGCTGAGAGGCAGAGGAATGTCCCTGCATGGCTGTCAGGGTCACAATTCCAGGGCTCGGACTGCCAGCGACCGGCACAGGGTTTCACCAGGGATGTCATCAACAGACGGGAACCTGGTGCCTCCCTCCCTTCACAGAAACAGGCTGGAGGCAAACTACACTGGCAACAGCTCACAGTGTCCTGAATAAATGGGAATTCCCAAGAGGTTCTCCATTCAGTTATTTCACAATAAACTAACCTGACACAAAATATTTATTTACAGAAGGAAAGAAGGGTAGGATATTATTTCTCAAGCTTCTCGAAGCAATCTGCAGTTACCTTAAAGCAATTTTTAATTTTTCTCTCTCTCCCAAATCCATACACTGCACTTAATACTTAGTATCAGTATTATGAGTAGAAATATTATTGGTTTGTGAAGCAGCAGGTGCCCAAAGAAGTTGTGAAATCTCCATACCTGGAATTATTTGAAACTCACCCAGACAGGCCCTGATTTACCTGACCTAACCAGCCCTGCTGGAAGCAGGAGATCAGTCCAGACAATCCCCAGGGGTCCCTTCCAAGCTACACTATTCCCTGTGATTTTGCTCTTCTGGGTACAGAAAATTTCCACGTTTCACACATTTAAACAGATCTCCACAGTACAGATTAAAGCAGGAAAGAAAAGTATTAACCTGTGTCTCTGGAAGATACATGGACACACAGGGAACACCCAACTACAGATTTCCAGTAATGCAAAGTAAATTACCTTTCAAGAAATAAAAATAAAAGAAGTTTCTCCATGTACCATTAAGATAGTTAATACCTTTCCATCTCAACACACTGATGGAGGCACAACTCCAGACGATCCTCTGCATCCTTATTCTTCCTTTTGAGCTGCTCACAGTGACTCTATTAAGAACAGGGAGGGAAAAAATCAGACTTTAAGGGGGAAATAAAAAGATTAACAAACTAAGAAGAAACAGTTAAGTATCCAACTACAATGAGTAGAGATAATGGTGTCTCATCTGTATCTCTATTTTATTCTTCATTCATAAATGGTTGTCAAAAAGCCAGGAATCTACTTCTTCCTTCCCAGCACCATCCTCTCTTCCATCCAACCACAGTTCTGCAAGGGCAGGAGCAATAACAGTCTCTGTGGGGGTAAATATCTACCCAAGGAACAAGCTGCCAGTAGTTGCAGGAACATTGCAAGTGTTGCAGAAAGAGCTTTTATTATTCCTCCTAAAAGAATCCATCATCTTAAATACTCTAGAGTTCAAGCATGCCCTCGTATTTTCCAGAATATTCATGGAAGCATCTGGTAAAAGTACTCCAAAATGAAGAGAATTTGAGTAAGGACTCTGATCTAAATCACTTGGAGAGGAAAAAAAAGGAGCCATGTGTAAGTTATTGAGCACGAGGGTGTTGTTCAAGCCCTCTACAAGCTCCTAACAAGCTTCCCTCTGGTCAGGACCAGTTACTGTCCAGCACAGAATTTCCAAAGAGAAGGGAGAGAAGGAAAAAAAACCCAAAAAACAGCTCGTCCAGAGAAAAGGACACACATCAGGGTAAGAGCAAACAGTCCACATTAAGATAATCCCTTAGAACTGGAGGTTTTAGGTTAAAACTCCAAATGTGATAAAGCAGCATCTCTCCACAACAAGTGGGAGAACAGATGGTACCAAGAATGAGCCTCATCCAGAGGAGTCATTTGCTCCTGTGCTGCAGTCTGGGGACAGCCCCGGGGATGTTCCTTCAGGCTGTGTGGGACACCTCCAGTTCATCACAAAAGGAGCCCAGAAGCCTCATTCTTCTCTTTAGATCCAAGTGACAAACAGCATCATTATGACAGTCGCTAGACTTAGAAAACTGACCTTTGGTAAGGACAGCAATGTGACCACTGAAACAAACTGGGGAGCCATCAAGAGCTAAACCTGCCTTTTATTTATAAGCAAATAAGTTTTCAATCACGAGTCACTCCTTTATTGGTAACATCAGCTTAATGTGACACCACAGCTGAACATTTTATAGAAATCGTGCCTCCTCGTCCATGTGCAGAGCAGAAATCTGAAATGAAAGGTTGCCAGCAGAAGATCTGAGGTGTTTGGCATCCCTCCCCCATTCTTAATTCCAATTCCTGCAGGCATTTCACACGTTTTAAATGCATCTGGTAATCACTAATTACAAGGATCCTATTAAGGAAAAAATGTCCATTCAGTTTCATGTGAAACTTGATTCCAGCTTGTCCAAGTTTTATGAGTGTCTGTTTAATCATAACAAAATCACGTTGAAGTATGGAAAGCTGTATTTGATTGATTTCAATGGGAGCTGCACACACTGGGGACTAATGAGGATTAAGCCTTATTTTGGAGTGCCTAAACTTGGCTTTCAGGTGTCTAGCTTCAAAATATTAAATTTGAAAAATGTTGACTTAGAATGAACACTCTGTGCCACCACTGAAACAACAAAAAAATAAACCAAAACCAAATGACTGAAGAAAATATGGCCATAATTTTCTGAGATAAACAAAAGCAAAAACAAACAAACCAAAAACCACCACAGAATTCATATTCTACTCCAGCTCTGATTTATCCCACCGAGGTTTGACATGTCAGCAGTTTCAGATGGATTTGCCAGGCTGGGCACAGCACTGCAGCCCCCGTGCCGAAAACCAGGCCACGTTAAAGGGATGCAGGTTGGATGTCACTGAAAATGTGACACCCAGGTTGGTAAAAGTCACATAAGAAGAAAACAACGTTCTGAAAAACTGGGGGAAATAAATAAATAAGAAAGCAGTGAAAAACACAGAAAAAAATATTTCTGGATAGCCACGTCTCTTCTTGGTTCTGGAGAGGCAGTTTCAGGTGCTCTCTCTGGGCCCGCACAGTGGGTGCTCCAGGTTTTTCCGTGGCCTTGCTCTGTCGAGCCAGGGAAAAGCACAGAGAGGAGCTGCCAGAGCTGCCACGTCCCAAAGCCCTGCGTGGCCCAGCTGCACCCCCAGCCAGTGCGAACAAGCAGTTCTCCAGAAGCCCTGCTGCTCACACTGCTGGGGTGGGGGATGTTGGACATGTCTCCTGACTCTTAGTCATATGCAGATTTTGCAGCTAAATCCGAACCTCCCCTTCTGAACCTGAATGAAAGAGATGCAGCTCAGTCGTGGTGCCACGTGCAAGTGTTTGCTATTAGAGCAGCCGTAAGTTTTTACAAGGACAATATGCAATATAACGCTGTAGGGTTTTATTAGATCAGGCAGATTGAGGCCAAGATGGATAAAATTCAGCTACTTCAAAGAATTAAGGTTGTGTAAAAGAGGGGGTTGTAATGGTCATGTAAAGGATTGCTCAGAATTACATAAATTTTCTGCTTTCTGTCAAGGCTTTTAAGAACAGGAACACCCTGAAGTAAAACAGATTCAGTTCTGCTCACGGATTTATGGGGTTTTGCAATAATTGAAAATGTTTGGTAAAAAGCATGCAAAATTTCCTTGGTGCTTACCCACCAAATTTGTCAGGGCTCCAAGCCCTAATTACTCCCTAGGTATGCCCAGACAAAGCACTTTCTGGTTGGAGTATTAATTTGCACTAAAAACAAGTTTTCCACATAGAAGAAAAAAAAAACCAAACAAACCACATTTGGAGAGAAAAAAACCACATAGTTCAAGAAAGACAACAAGACTTACTAATTCTAATGAAATCTTAATTGTAAAAACAAGCACAGCCAGATAGGCTCTCAGCACACTGGTATTTCAAAATGTTATGCAAAATGCATTTCACAAGCATCTCTATTGTAAATGTTAAATCCTGCACTGCTCTTGCCCCATTCTCTTTTTCTTTCTCCAAGATATCCAGTTCCAGCTTAAGAGCATCCAGTGTTCGCAAACCTTTGCTCATTTTCCCCAAACCTGCTCAGTAATTCACTTGTTCTTCAGCTGTACCAAAGCAATATTTTGTGGGAATACAATGTAAAATGAATGCCAGAAATGATCCAGCCTGAGGGAGGCAAAGAAGGGAAAGGTTTGGTTGGGTTTTCCTGCCTAGATCAACTCAATGATTCAATTTGACAGACCACCACCATAACCAGACATATTGTCCCAGTGGAGGGAGCAGAAAGCCCAGCATTCCAAACAGATGGAAGCACATGCCAACAAATTATACATAAGGAATAAACCCATTAATAAATTACCTTTTCAGTGATACCCAGCTTTGTATTGTGAAAGATCCAGGGCCTGTCACAGCCAGGCTGAGTAAATCCACCTCATTTAGGTGTTACCCCATATTGCAAAATAGCTCCAAATCAAAGTGGAACATTTATCACCGTCAATGCTGTTGATAATTTTTGACCTGCTGGTTTGTTTATCTGTGTGTGGCTGTTGAGTAGGAGGAGTGGGAGGGAGAAATACATTATTACTGTAAATGTGATCAAAATGGAAGAACAACCAGAGAAATAAAAGAACATTTGATGAAAGAAAGCCTAAGCAACACTCGCTAAAACTGACCTAAAACAGGAAGAAAGCCCTCAAGACTTTTTTTTTGCTCTGAAGAAATCAAACATATAACATTTCTGTGATGTCCTCCTACCAAGATAGACCCAGGCTTGGTTCTCAGAGCAGCACTGGTGTGCAGTGCCAGCCTTGAACCAGCCTTTGCATTACATGTCTGTCTGCTCTCTGCTGAAAATGCAGCTCCAGTCAGGCAAATGCTGCCCAGAAAGAGCCACAAACACAGCAAGCCCTGCCAGTTCTCTCCTCCCCCTGCTATTTCCTGATTAAAGTGCTGAAACTTCAATATGAGACAGCTTCTAACCAAAACTTAAAATCTGAAGCTTGATTTTTGCCAAAAATAAAGGGTAGTCGGGCTCCTCAGTTCCGCTGTGCCTAATTTGGTTAAGACAAAGCAAAACCGGTACCTGCCCTGTGTGATGCAGGAAGATTTAACACTGAATACTTAAAATTGATCTCATCATTAAGTACAATTCTCCTTGGTTGGGGTAACTCTAGATTCAGAGCAGCAATCACCCCAAAAATTAAAGTCATAGATGCCCTCCCACAGAGCTGTGGTATCCACAGTTTGATAAACAGTCTAGTCTATGAGTGCTGCTCCTCCACACCAGGTGTGTGAAAGTGCTGCCACTGACACACACACAAATCTGTGCAAGTGCTGCGTACAAAACACTGCTTTGGACTACATGACCTTATTCAAAATCAATTAACACTTTTTTCTTGAATTGACACTGAGAGAAAATCAGCCCATTTAACAGCTCCTAAATGTCTTTGGATTGAAGATCTCGAGAATATCTGAAAGTGAGAAAGTTATTCCTTCATAAGCATAAATCCCTTTTTCAAGTAGAAATCAATGGCACAAGCATTATCAAAAAGCAACCACAGTCATGCTCAGGCTTGGGTGACAGACAGAAGTGACCAGAGGAAATCACAAATATCATCTCATCAAGCCATGAAATTCGCACACAACATAACTCAAAACACTCTCTGTGCTCCTCTCATTAATAATGAGACTCCTCATTTTTAATGCATTTAGAAGAAATCTTTTCTTCATGGGAAAATGTTCAGTTCAGCTGAAGCCTATTAGTGCACACAGGTCTGGGTGCAAAGTCCATGATACACCATGAACTGTGCACAATTTCCGTGGAAGCAAACTCTTGTTGATAGAACACAATTCCAAAAAAAGTATAAAATATGTTGATAAAATAAAGCCCTCAAAAATTAGTACCTTTGATTTGCTTAAAATTCATTTATTAAGCAACCACAGATCTGTCAAATATACAGAAATCTGTACAAATCTATACAAAACCACTTGTAAAATAGGTATATTTCATGGAATAGCACTGCATAAGCCTTTCCAATGGTATTCTCATTATCTGTATCCAACTTTAATTATTTGGAGGTGGGCGAGATGGGAAGGAAGTACTTATATATTTTTTGAATGCCAGCCCTAAATTATGCAGTAAAAAAATGGGTCTTTATTATTATTCACTGCCAAAACAGGGATAGGGAACTTTCCAAGAGATAAAATACAGAAATGAAAAGAGAAAATACTGCAGGGTAAAAGATTAATAACTATGATATTCATTGACAGTGCCCAAGATATTTTTGCTGAACAATTTTTAATAGAGATGTCACTACAGTGGAAACTGCTACAGGAAAGAAAAAGGATAGAATTTCTTGTGCAATCCAAGCCAAGAGATAAAAGTTAGGATCCATCAACTCCAATGACTTTGGAATTGAGTCTCTGCAGGATAACAGGGTAGAACAGTAGCAGAAAGATCGCTCCAAGTACAGGGCCCACGTGGCTGGGAAGGAAGCCAGGCTGTGAGAAAAGAATTCAAGCCACAGGCAGACCTACCTACAAAAATCTGTGCACCTACAAGAAGGGCAGAAGGATTGACTTAGATGAGGAATGCAGCTCTGTTCTACTTAAATTTCATGCTCCCCAGACAAGCTTCAAAATGCCAGCACAAAAAAAAAAAAAAAAAAAGAAAAGAGGAAGAACCCATAAAGAAGTAGGAACAACCCAATTAGCCAGTTGCAAAAAAACTTTGGCATTGTTTGGCTGGCAGGAACACCAGCTCTAAACAACTTGGAAATATATATTGCTTTCCATATGTTCCAGTACTCCCACGTTCGTGGAAACGTGGCACTGCTGCCACTGGAAATTAGGGCTGTGCCAGCAGCGTGTCACGGTGTACTGAGGATCCAGAAGCAAGCCGAGGGAAGATGACCCTTTAAGAAGCCCTCTTTCTCCAGGTTTTGCAGGAAGCGTTTTGGAATCCCCACTGGCAATTTGAGAGGAGGGAGGGAGAGCAGTCTGGAGTTCCTATGGCTGCCCTGGCACAGCGGCCATGTGCTCTCTGGCAGCAAAAACCACCGGTCCTGAAAAAAGGTTTTAATACTGTGGCTCCAAGTATTCCTTACTCAAGGTGGGAATGTATCAAAACTACTCCTGAGACGCAGCATTAACACCAGTTTACAGCAACAAGGCAAGCAAAGTGTCACCCAGCCCAGAGACACAGCCCAGCCTCAGATGCTGCGGGGATTATAGAGAACAACTTGTAGCAGATGTCCTAATGACAGATCCAGCTAAGGGAATCCTGTGCCTGCTCCAGGCAGGATCAGTAGCACAGGGAACATCCCAAACCCTACAGAACAGGTGAAACCTCCAAAGGTCTCAGCGGAAGCGTAATCCAAGAAAGGAATGTGAGACAAACCCAGTACAGGTGCACTGAATCTTTGTATCACTACACTTAACACCAAAGCAACTGTCTGACATAGTCCTAATGCTCTGTGTGTCAACAATCCTTTATTATTGCTGTACCTTTTTTTGTCCAACTTCATGCAAGAAAACCAGCTAAAAGCAAATTCCTATAATTATTCTATACAAACAATATGACAAAACAAAAAAGGTACTTAGGAAAAAAAAAGCGCACCTTTGAAGTATCAGGGTTTGGATTTGAGGTCTTTTTGGTAGATAAGCAAGGAAAAGAGGTACATGACTTCATTGTGAGGCTGCAAAGAGACCCACTGACACAAGCTCCAAATGAATGCATGGGTTACTCACCATATTTAGGGAAGGTGTCCGCCTCTGTACTGCTGGGTTAGGACATACTAGTCTCAAATAAAGGCTCTCTGAATCAAATGAGAACTAAGTGGTTTGGAGGCAAAAGTATATATGTGTATTTATATATATCTCAAGGTTTAACCTACACCCCAGGCTTAGGGAAACCCCTTTCTTAAAGTCACTCTACCATTGAGAGCATATTCACCTCTCTCAAACAAACACAGCCCACACAGATCTACTTGAAAGCACTGCTTGTAAAAGACCACAGAGGATTCCCTCTCGTTCCTCAGCTCACCATGGAACGGTGACACAACGTCCCGCCCACGCCCCAGCCCGAGCTGTGCGGTGGGAACAGCGGTGCTCTAAGCACGGTGGAAAAGCTGCATCAACCCAAAAGGTAGAGAACACAAATATCAATCCAGAAGTAGAATAATTTACTGTAAGGGGCAAGTAGGTCAGGGACCCATTTCTAGGAATGCTTTTTGATTCGAGTTTATTCTAAAGGTTTCCCTTGCACAATCAGCGCTCGGTTCGAGCAGCTCCAGCCTCCTTCATCAGCAGTGACATTCAGCTCTGCCCTGGTCAGAAACACTCCAACATCAGATCTGATTTTCGTTCTGAGGAAGAGGACACAGAGAGGTGAAGCTGCAGAAATGTCGCCCCTTCACCCATACAAGAAGTGATGCAGCATTTTCAAGATTACGCTGTTCATTTCGGGCTACAGGCCACTGCTCACAGGAGTTGATTAATCAAGTTTCACAGCTGATAAAAATTAACATTATCATGCTGTCACCTAAAAATGAAAGATTCATGACAGGCGAGTTCAGAAAAACATTCATCTCTAAGCCTGACTCTGGTATCGGTTTCAGTTTTGACGACAACAAAACCTGGGCAGTTCTGCACCAAGGAGTAAAAACCAGTCTGAGATTTTTAGGAGATTCCTGTTGTCTTCTGGTTTGGAAATACTAGTGATCTAACTGCCCTGGAAACATTCTCCTCCTCCCAGCAGAGATAATACAGCTGCTCAGTAGAGCAGGGTGGACCTTTTCCTGTCAAAGCATTTACACTCAGCTTCTCACATGCACACAGACAGCAATCATTTGCAAATCCGCATTCAATTCACTGCAGTTTGGTTAAAACAAAATTATTTTGGAGACATTTGCAATTATAACAGAGGAAACAATAGGCCAGGGTCAGGATGTGGGAAACCAAGGTCTAATTCTTTCCCCTGCCTTTCCCTGAAGGGGTGTTTGCACCTCCTGGACAAATGTTTTAACTGCTGGAGTTGCAGGGTGATTTCTCCAGTCTTTTGCAATAATAGTCTTCCACTACATATGAAGTATTTACTGTTACTTCGTTGGAGAAAATATCCATGACTTCAGTTTGATGGTTCAGACATCTACCAACAGAGTTCAGATTTACTGGTTGCCCGGTTAAAATAAATTTCTAAAAAAGCCCCCACGGCACCAACATCTTCCACTCCTCAGAACAGCATCCTATTCACTCAGCTGCACCTCAGTCACTTTTCCTTACCCTGATCTCCAGTATAATTTTATCTAAGCATTTATAAAAAGCAGAACAGCCTCCACAGGGGAGGTTTGAAACTCACCACCACCAGCCCAGTAGCAAACTGCTGGAGCACTGTCTGGGAGGTGACACGGACTCAAATCCTTCCAGGCAGCAAAGGAAATCAAAGCCCAAAGATACACCTCTGAGCAGAAACACTGTTCCCACTGGATGACTGAGAAGGGAATAGCATTAAATCTTACTCAGCAATGTGTTCACACAGAGTACAGCAAATTCAGCCTTCCATGTTTTTGGCTTTCACTGGACTCAAACACAGCTTCAGACTTTGGGCTGACCAATATGCTTAATTTCTGTGGGACTGGAAATAGTTCAGGGGGGTGATTGTTGTTGTCATTTTGTCATCATCTGTCAGCTCTACAATGATGGGGCTAAATTAAAACCTTCCCTGTGTGCAGTTCCTGGCTTTAATTTCCATCACCTGTTCAACTGACCCACTGTGGTTTCTGCCAGGAAGGCCAGGAATCCTCAGTGTTGTCCTCATGGAGGATGAGGCAAAGCCAGGTGCCTTCTTCCCTGGAAGGCTGTGTACCACCCCAGGAGTCAACAGAGGGGGTGGAAACACGGGCTCTTCCCTTCCTGTTAACAGCAGCTTCACAGCCAGACTGACTTACACAATTAGAGTGTAAGTCTTAACTCCTCCAAATATTGGTGATACAAAGTATTGACATTTTCATCACAGCAAAGCAGGCACAACAAAATGTTTTGTGGAGGCAGAGAAAAGCAGTCAATGGAAAAATTGAAGGGGGAACCCCTTCTCTTAAACATCCAGTGGAAAATTGTGGGGGTACAGCAGAAATCACATATTCACCTTTTTACCTGACCTCCCCATTCCCCTCATTCAGAAGAGGAAAATCCCTTTGGCTACTCCACAAACAACTGAATAATAAAAATTTCATTGTTTCTTAGGCACAGCCGAGCCACTTATCTAGAGAAAGGTCATGCTGGATGGCTGCCATTCAAATTATTTTATTGTCCACTGAAGAACTGCTTGTTTAGGGGCTTTCCATGGGGGAAAAATAAGGAAATGGGTTAGAGAAAATTTAATATAATGCAAAGACAACAGCTTAAAGTACCGGATCCTTGGTGACTTGTAAAGGGCTTAATTGCCATGTAAGTATTATTCAGGAGAGAAAAGACCACTACAAGGAAGGAAAGAGACTGGGAGGGGGGGAAAATACAGTTTCAGAAGTGCTCAAAACAGTTTGGGACTCCAGTACTCTGGAGAGGAAGCTGAAAACAGATTTGCTGTCCAGAAATTTTCTGAGATTTGGGTTTAATTTATACTTTGATTAGGGCATTAGGGCATTCACTCTGCAGCAACAAGGCAGCCTGCTGCTCTCCACAGGGGTGTTACTCCCTGGCTGTGTGCAGCTGCCCTCCTCTCTTTGGTGCATAAATGAGAACTGCTCTCACATACTTTGGTTTTTCTCAAGCTGAAATATTCTCCTCTGCTTCACTCAGAAACAGGTTGGCTGCTATATTTCCTAAACAGGTTCCCATGTCCCAGGTCAATGAGACTGCCAGTCCCAGCTGTCACGTTTCTGAGGCAAACTAAAGACTTTAAAGTGAGGGTACCTCTATCCACATTTCAAACAGAATTACAACACACTTTTGTGCTCACAGAAGAAGTGACTTTCTGAGGGAGGAAGATGCTGCCCCCTAGTTCTACCCTAAATTTTAGTGAACTGCTTTCATTTTAGTTTGGACTTCCCACGATTTTGCCTGAGATGTATTAAAAGTCAAGGCGCTTCCCACCCATTTTGTTCCTGCTCCCTGCGTGGCTTTAGTGCTTAGCCAGGAGTGGAAGACCACCCACAACAAATTCTGCTTTCCTTCTGGAAAAATTGGAAATGCCACAGTTCCTTTATGAGGTCTTAGATGGCGATTCAATGAATATTTTTACTCATACATACTCTTATGGCATTTCACTGGATTTCCCTGAAGATGTTCATGAAGTTGATAGGATAGCAAGCATGAAAAGAGGTTTTACAGCAGCAGGTTCCAGCAGAACATCACTTCCATCACATTTGTCTATTCCATAAACTTCAGACACATGGCTTAATGCCAGGGAAGTTTGACTACAAACCCATTTTTCTGGGCAATAAGACCACCTTGTTCCCCAGGTTTCTACCACTGGTTTCCACCCACTGGTTTTTACCACTACATTTTTGACTGAAACATTGAAGTGTTTAACTCCTGGTCCAAACTGGAATTAAACCTGATTTTAAGTAATGTCTGAATCCTCCAAGAAAGTGTTTCTGCACTGACTCCAGAAAGATTTCTTTCCTCCCCATACACATTTTCACCTGCTTGCCAATTAACGAGAAAAGTCAGCCCTAAAGCTTTACTAAATTTACTACTCCCTACGTCAGTGAAATCTTAAAGCAACATTTAGTGGT
Source organism: Neopelma chrysocephalum (assembly GCF_003984885.1). NCBI lineage: Eukaryota > Metazoa > Chordata > Aves > Passeriformes > Pipridae > Neopelma > Neopelma chrysocephalum. The sequence goes on along the minus strand of NW_020897740.1, from coordinate 6,065,107 downwards.
TTGACAGAAAAGTGACCTTTACCTCATGGAGACAGGGTATTTTTGGATGAGGCAAAGCATTTTCACCCAGATTCAGTGACTGGCACAAACTGCAAGGTGCAGACACTTTTCTGCCTTGGCTTCTTCTTGGCTGAGCTACAAAAAATAAAATCAGACACAAAGCCCTGAGGAGTTACAGAGAATTTTCTCAACAGGATGATCCACCACAAAACCGAGTTCCTGATCTGTGATTTTCTTCTCTGCAGCGAGGAGTGCAGTGAGCTACTGTGTTCCCCTGGAACAGAGGACACCTCCACAGAAAGGGTCAAGAACGGAACAAGGTGATACCCAACAACATAAAACACTATTGTACAGAAAAGCCTCTGCCTTGGACAGTAAAGCTTTGTCAGATCCCACCACTGTTATGGGTTGTACCTTGTCAACTGGGCACGGGAGCTACACAAGTCTGGATTAAACATGAAAGGAAAAGGGGAGTAATGTAGGTAAGGAAGAAAAGAAGGAATTCTGCTGTACCCCGTGAGAGTTGGTGTTTGCCATCAGTACAGGGGGCTGAATAGAAGATGCCCTCACCTGGGTTTGCAGCTGACCAAAAGGGCAAATGGGAATGAAGGTATCCCATGGGAGGTATCCTGGTTATTGGCAGAGAGGAGGAAAGGCACTTTGGAGGAGAGGAAGGTGGTGAGAGGTGACAGATCTGTGACATTTCAGATGAGAATTGCACTCTTTGCCAGCTTCTCTGGAGGATCTGATGACCTTTTCACAACCACAAGTGTTCATCATAACACTGAAGCAGAAGTTGTTCCCCCACCACCATAAAGCATTTGAATCTAATTTTACCTTTTTGTGAAATCAAGAGTAATATCTGCTCACAACTCTGCTATATTGTTGTCCAAGTGTGTGGTAAAGCTAATAACCACACTAGAGAAAGCTCTCTTGCTGTTAGAAGCCAGATCCAAATATTTCTAGGGCAGTTCTCCATCATACAAGATGCAGACACAATCAAATTTATAAAGGCAAAACCTCCTATATATTGTCCCAAAGCAAACAGCCTCAGAGCTGTTTCCTGTTACCAAAAGAAAGGACTATAAAAGTGAAGGAACTCCTGATCTTAGGCTGCTATTTCCACCTCACATGACCTTAATTTTATGGAAACTCTACCCTTGTGTTATTTAGATTTTACTCATAAAACATAGACAGAGGCAGTGTATAGGCATTGGGGAACAATCAAGAAAAATGCAAAAGTGCTTTGAACAGCAAAGAAAAAAGTTGTTAAAATGATTAATTTTTATAAATGATGTCAGGAAAAGCCATTTGCTGCAGTGGAGATAAGGTCCTTTTTCTTTCTTTTAGTTTTTCCTTTAAAAAGAAAAAGAAAAAAATGAAAAAAGACAAGTTCTTGGAGCACTGGGATGTTGTAGCAGACAAAGTTTTACTTCTCTTATGTACTTCCCCAGCAATTACAACCTAGAAAAGACATTAAACACTGAGGATTATTTTATAAAGGAGGGATATATATCCACCTATTAATTATAACCCTACTCTAAACTTTTGCAGTACTTCTCTCTGCATGCTACTTTGAAGGAAGCTTTAAACCACAGCAGAGTGCCAGGGAGTTTGATAAATATTCCATTACTGCCTTTAGGTCTTCCAAATGTTGGTAAGCATTCAAGTTGAGTTCAACCTAATCTCCTTAAAAAGCACTTTCAGCATTTGCAAAGTGAAGGTGGACACTGAAGAGCAATTGAATACACACGAGAGGATTATTCAGATGAGATGTTCTACCACGGGAGAAAAATAGTAATGGGCATAGAAATAAATATTAAAATAAATTATATTAGCAGTTCACAGCTTAATCAAAGTGCCAGGGTGACCTTAATTGGCTCTGTAGAGATCTCACTACATGCATCAGGCAATTTAGGGCATTGGTACAGGATTCTGAGTCTTTAGCATTAAATACCTTTGAAGACACAAAGTCAAAAGGATTTTGGGGATTGATAGATGGAGTTGTCTGTGTCCTCCCATTCAGCACACACACTTCTGTTAAGGAACTCAGGAAACGATGCCTCCTGAAGTCCCTAGTTCGGAGCAAGGCCCCTTCCAAGCATTCTTCCTAAGGAAATCCCCTCACCTTCAGCTAAGAGTGGTTTTTTAGCTGTTCTTTTACTTACAGCATTAGTCAAAGGCTATGGGAAATCGTACATCTTTGTGGCTTTTATTGACTTGTTTCCTTTACAGCAATGTGCTGCAAAAACAGTAGTGAGACTCTTTCTAAACTCGAGTGTTACTGTGGTGCTTTCAGCAACCTCATGGTCCTTTTCAACGCTCAATAGCCACCATATCTCAGTATATAACCACAGCCCTCCAGATCTAAATATTAAAGACATTGATACGAAAATTGCCTTTAAATGGTGCCTTCTGTGGTTTTGGGGTTTGGTTTGTTGTAGCCTGTAGAAGCTCTCGGGTGAACTCTGAAAATAAGGAAGGAAATCCAGAGCTGAAAGAGGGTGCAAAGGAAGTGTTCAGGGGATAGACCTGGATTACCTGCATACCCCTGCAGAGATGAGCAGGCAGGACCAAAGCCTACTTCAAATTGCAACCTCCATGTCCTGTGTGCACACCCCCAGATTTGGGAATTCACAAAAACTCCAGCAGGACGGAGAGCTGCAGCAGTTACTTCAGACAAAAGAAAGTGCCAGAGGATGGATTCAGGAGACTGCAGCTTAAAGCACCAGGGCTAAACCAGCAGCAACATAGAGATGAGGGCAGTCAGATGTATAATGAAAAAAGAAAATTGAAAGCAACCTTCCATGGCCAAAATAAACAGTTTTAAAGCAATTGAATTTTGAATCCATAATGAATATACACAGACACACACACACACACACAAGAAGAGCTTGAACCAAGCTGTGCTTCTTGCTGAACCAATCTTAATATTCATTGCTGGAAGCACAAACTATTATGGTTTTGGGGGGGGTTGGTTCTTTATGTACAGAACTTGATACATAACTGCTTTTCAGTTAGAGGTTGGTTTTGATCTACTAAACTTCTAAGCTGCTCACTTGTTACTGGAATTACCATTAATCCCCAATTTCATAAACCAAACCAGCAGCAACACTGCTTGCTTACCCTCCAACTCCCCCAAACCTTTCTCTGTTTTAAGCTACAACCTACGCAATGGAACAGGGTTCTATTTTAGCAATAATACAATTTTATAGTTGGAATCCCCTTCAGTTTGAAGCAAACAGCAGCAGTGACTCATCACAAGGCATTGAAAGAAAGGGGATTTCCTCCTGAAGTAAAGCACCAATGAACATCACAGCGAACAAAAATCAGCTAAGATGACAGCAAAGAGGGAGCCCAAGGATTCACTAGGGAGGTGATATGATTACAGAAAAAAGAGCCACGGCTCTTGTTTCAGCAAGAGGCTCATGATCCAAAGTGGATTTTTTATTCTAAAACCGAAACTAGACGAGAGGCCGAAATGTGAGGCTTGGCTCTGAAACCCAGCTGAGCCAAGGCAGGGCTGCTTTCATCACCCAGCAGTGGGTTTGCAGTTTGCAATTCCTTCTAGATTCTGGCAGGGACAGGACCACCATACACACTGCCTACCGTATTGTCCCTGCCACAGAACCAGGCTTTGGTTTAACTGTTGCACAAGACAGTAGAGAAATGTGTTGTCAAGCAGCAAGCCCCTCCCCAATACCTGGGCTCCCTCCATGAGTCAGTGCAAAGCCCTCTACTGTTTTCAGTAAATCTGAAGGTCATTTTTGCAATTACTGTTTCTAGAAAGGACAAACTCCCCCGCAGAGTGAAAGCAGCAGGATGGTTACACACTCCGTGGGTTGTTTCATACGTAGGCTGTACATAGGAAGGGGACGCCTCCTGCCTTGAATACAAATGCCAGAACTGGGATTTTTAGTAACTGGGATTTTTAGTAACTGGGATTTTTAGTAACAGGGATTGCCCAGTGCATGAGGGTCTCACAGAACACTGGCACACCAGTAAGTCTGCAGTGGCATCATGTTATTGAGGGGAAGCTCAGCAGGCAGAGCCTCTAAAGCCGGGGTGGTTGTGCCACTGTGCTGCCTCAAAGTCATACCATCAGTCTGCTTCCACCCAGGAGCCATATAAAAACTGCACAGCTGGATGGTCCTGCAGTCCCCCAACAAAAGGTGTTACTGCTGGCTGAGGAGAGCAGCTTTAGGTATCATCTCTGTACTGGGTTTGGCTACAGAAGCTCTACTTCTTCGCTACAGAGAGACGGGAACAGGAGGCAACACCAGCGAATCAATCTGTCTTCTGCCTCTGCCTGTGTTGTCAGCACGAAAACAAAACACCACAAAACTGAGCAACAAGTCAAATATGTCACCTCCAAACACCAGGCACAGAAAGCGAGAGGTAAGCAGGCAGTATCCATATGGATGAACTAAAAGGAAAGCAATATGAGGGGTATCAAACAGCTTCGTTTCTCCACAGCAGCTGCTGGCGGAGAACTGGCCAACACTTCCACCAGCCTGTTCGTGTAATCTTAGTGACTTTATAAGTTAGAAGAGGTCAAACTCACCTCTTTGTAAAACTGTTATTCTTTCATATTGGAAGGTTTTTCTTAATAGAACAGGTCCTCTGGATTAACTTCTAGATTCAGGGATTAGAGACCCCTTTTTACTTTTCCCAGGCTCAGGTGGCCCAGTGTTTGCATCTAGACAAGAGACATGGAAACAAAGAAAACTATCAATGCAATCAAGGGCATCAGTTAAAGGATGGTGAAATATTGACTTAAGTTCTCCAAATATCCAGTTTTGAACAGAAAAAAATGGTTTGAGCTTTTTTTCCCTTCCAGTTTTTCCTCAGAACAGCAAAACTTTACCAAGCAGGACAATGACCCATGTACCGAGTCTATCTAAATTGTGGCAGCTGCAACTGATCCACAACATTCCCATTTCTGAATGTTTCCCTCTAAGATGAATCAATGCATTTATCTTTAGAAGTTAAATTTTATTTCTAGATAATACCATATGTATATCCACACACGGGGTGAAGTGTGTAACACCTCAATGGATAAAGAAGGAACAATTTCAACAGTGAGAAAGTATATCTCTATAGCTTATTTTTAACTTCAGGTAAGTGCAGAGGTTTAAGTGTATCCCATGTGGAGTATTTGGCAACTTTTTTGCCCAACGATCCTATTTCTTCCCCCCAAAAAGTTATAGCCGATTCTATGAAACTTCCCACAAGGTGTCACTAGAGATGCACCAGCCAAAATACTCCTCAAACACCCTCCCCTACAGATGCTTCCCCTTCCTACGAAGCATGTTGAAAACATGAACAGAATGAGTTAGTGCCTGAGCAGGAGCATCCTAGTGCAGCGCTGGCCTTTAAGTGTGCTAAGCAATAATTTGAACAGTAAATGAACCGAGTACGCACAGATCAGTGAAAAATGCAAACAACTTTAGGCATCAACATTCAATGGACTAGCTCAAAAAACTGGTAATGGGTTTTACAAAGTAGATGGGCTGCCCCCCTTTTCAGACTACTAATACAGCTCCATGCTAATACCAGGAAGGACGTTTTATCTCATTTTAGTTTGACCATTCACAGTTTTACACCCACCTTTCACACCTGTCCCTAAGAGATACACGGATGTTTTGCAAATATCTGTTATCAGATATAAAGGTGTGGTTATTGCTTAAGGCCCTTTCTATTGAACACAGCATAAATTCAAAACTACCACGTTGGATTTAAAAAAATATATCCCCCTTTCTTGAAAAAAAATCACATATAACTTAAGGGTTAGTTAACATTTGAAAACCATGCTTAACACAGAAACTACATTCCAGTGCCTAATTTCTCGTATTCTCTGAAAACTCAGTATGATTCACAGCCCTAGAAGATGACATATTTACTCCCAGGTGAGCAGTGCAGAGGCACATCACTGTCCCAGCACTCACCTGCTCCAAAAACTCCGGTGCACCAGGTGTAATGACTGCCTTTGGCTGTTGCCTTGCAGCCAGTGCTGCAGAAATTAGTCAACTCACCCCTATGTTACACGTCAGCTTCCAAAGAATTCCCTGCGCGATGCCAGCAGCCGAGTCCTTCCTGTGATCCACAGGACTGACCTAAATTGATTCACTTTTAGCTGTTGGGCACTGTCCCTTATTTGACAGAACCCCTTGAATAACCCCTTCCCCTTTATTGCATCATAAGGCTTCTTGTGTTTTATGCAGAGGTAATTTCTCAACAGCTCACGTGTCAGACATGAGTGAACCAGACACCAACAACTGCAGCACAGCCTCCAGGAACAAAAGTTCCAGGAGCATTTGGCACCTCTAAAAGGTATTAAAACCCAGGAAGGAATAAGATGGCTACTGCAAAAGCAGCAGAAGCAAAACAGCATTGCCAATAACTGCTGGAACAAGCAACTGTGATAAACTGAAGTATCACTGCTTTCCAAGAACATCTGACCCAAATCCATACCAAAACAAACTCATGAAACTAAAACTTCCCTTACTGCTGGCTGTGTTTTGGATCCTCTTCACAGCTGCTGAATGGATTACTTAGATAATGGATTAATTAATTCAGTTAATTGAAAAAATGGATACATTTTTCTCTTTAATCTCAAAACTCTGTGAGGTTACTTTGGAAAGGAAAATACCACATACTAAGAAAAGTAACATTTCTTTAGTATTCTCCTTCAGAAAAAAAAAAAAAGAAAACCAGTGTTTGCCTTGTATTTCACATGATTATCAACTACTTCCATTCAAAATAGATGATTACTATAAACTCAGCAAGTTCAGGTCACCTTGCAAACAAACCAACCACTTTTGTGGCCACGGCCTTCTGAGCTCCTCCCACTCATTAGTAAAGTGGATTTATTCCACTGCAGACTTCATGAACACACATCAATAACTCGTCAAAAAACTTTAGCACTTCATGAGCACAGAGCAAATTATGACAAAGATTTTCCACCTTTTCTCATGGTTTGTGTTGCCCTGGATATCCAGGATTCTTGTGCTCCATATCCACTCTTCAGTTCAACTAATAATTTGTTCATTTGTCCTCGTATTTGTGGAGCTTTAACTGACATCACTATGGCAAGGCTTGTATTTTACAGCTGATCCTGACAGGTTGCTAATCTTGTTTCCCTGTACAAGGCTATTTTTTCCTTTTTTTAAACTTGAATAGCAATGTTCTTTCACTCCCTTTGAGATTTTAGAGGCTTTTTTTTCTGGTGCATAAAATGTTTAAATGAGTATCTGTGAAGACTGTAATAAAAATAGATCACTTTTTGAGAACCTTTACATTTTTAAGTTCACCATTTAGGAACTAAGATTTCTTCTGACTGCTGATAAATAACCCTTTATTCTCTCCCCTTCCCATTTCTCCTTTGGCTTCCCTCCACTATATCACCAGATTTGGGAAGCAGGATGCCTACAGCTACGGGCCTTTCAGCACACTCTGGGGAGTCTGGAAATGAGTTGTCTGAAGGATTTCAGAGAGCCTTGATCTCTATTTTTTTCTTTTTTTTATGTAGATCCATTTACTAATTTCTGTTTCAAATGCTCAGCTTCAAAACCAAGACAGACCTAGTTGTGGTATTTGTTTATTTTCGAAAACAGAAGTTTTGAAAAGCAAACGGGATGAATTTTAGATGAAAACTTAAAACATCTAAGGAAAGACTCAAAAAAACCCAAAACAACAAAACCAAGTTCCATTGGATTGTTTATACTATCGATCTTTGGTCACTCATGAGCTCCAGCTCCTTAGCTCAGGTTTTCATTCTCTCACTGTGTGAGGCCATGGCCAAGTCCAATGGACCTCATACTGCACCCTCTCTCCTATCAGAGCAGATCCATTCCCTTTCCTGCCACTTACATCCTCTTTCTGCAGGGAAAAACATCATTTTAAAAGTTCCAAGAGCAGATTTCAATGGTTAAGCTGATAAAATCAGAAAAGTGTAGGCTTTCAACCTCAGTATCCCCCAAAACACATCCTGGCTATAGTAGCTTTGTAAGCAGTATCCCAGAAAACAGCACAGAAACACCAAAGATGAAAACATGGAAATCCTGCAAGAAATTCCTTGTCACATGCAGCTCCCACTGGGAACTGAAGAGACCCAGTGTTTATTAGCTCTGTCAGAGGAAAAGAGCTGTGTAACCAGTGCTTTCTAAAGCACCAGCTCACAAAGAAAAAAAAAAATTAAACAATCCAGCACCTCTCTCCTTGTTTCTTCGTAGTGCTAATCCTAGGGAAAGAGGAAGTCCTAGCAAACCCTTACCAAACCCTCCCATCAAGTACGTGCTTCCAGAAGCCTGCAGGACAACAATTCTCCTGAGTGCCGGGAAGAGCACGGATTTTCCTGTGCAGCAACGATGCCACCTACAGCCTGAGCGAGGCCACAACAACGCACCGAGCTGCAGAGGGCAAAGAGATTTTCTCGGACGTTTTTGCCGCAAATCTGCTTTTCAAAATTCAAGGCTGACCGAGGAGGCGGCTTTAATAGGATGTTTAGTAGGATATATTTTATGCTTTACCCACGGAGGTGCTATATATATTCTATTTGTTCTCAGACTGCATGGTCTTTAAGACTCTTAGGCTCTGAACCCACTAAATAGCTAAACTGGGTGCTTGACAGACGTACCTATGGAAAACATATGGCAGAGGCAAGAAGCAGAAGAACATTCCCTTTCTGTTGTCACATAAACTAAAGACACTACACAGAGTGTGTCTTACAAACTCCCAGAAGAAAGTTACTGGACCTTTTTCTAAGCTCTCATCTCTGCAATGAAGACAGGCATCTGCACTCGTTATTTGTAGCAAGGAAAATCAACTCTCCCAGTGCAGCTTGCTTTCTCTTCTCTTTCCTCTTCTCTCTTCTTTTCTCTTCTTTCTTACAAGAGCAAGCCAAATGTAGCCAGTGGAGTGGGCAAGGTCTTTCCAAGGGTGCCTGAAATAAGGGCTGGAAATGCAGTTCACAGACCAGATAGCCAGCCCTGATGGAATACTAATTCTGAAGCACAGGACTGCTTCACTTCAGCATTAAAATTCATTGCCTGGTTATTGTGATCTGTATAAAAGAGATAAGGGCACAGGGAACTCAAGGAGTTGCTTGAGGAAAAGTAATAGGATTAAAAATAAAGACAAAGTGAAAAAGTAAACCAAACTGATGAGATGAGAAAAGGAGCGAGGCAAAAGGTAGAAGCCAAAGCTTGACTTCTCACTGAACAAAGTTTGTTTTTAGGAAAGAGTGATCTTAAACAAAGCCAGCTGCAGAGGTCAGGGATGCTATGAAAGCAGGAGGGTCCCAGGGATGTCACTGGAATACCCAAGTAGAGTACAGAAAGCAGCCCTCATACAAAAGGAGAACTATAATCCAGCCTCTTCACTGAGTGCAGCCCACAGGCCAGTCAGCAGCTTTTCCACCCTTCACAGCAGAGCCTGGGCACAAGGGAAAGACACCTAAAAAAGGTAAGTAAGAAAAAAGCTTTAAAAAAAATAAAATACGTTGACCTTTTTCTTTTAACAAATAGAAATCTTATTTAGGAATAAAAATTATTTTTTCCCTAAAATAATTGAACTCTTTTTTCCCCTCCAGTGGGATGGATGTGTAGGTCAATGCACTTCTGCTTTGTTTAGTCAGTCAACAATTCATTCTTCAACAGTGGAAAGTACAGGTCAATCCTGAGTAATTTTTGCTTGAGCAAACTGTTGAAGCAGAAAATGAAATTAAAAGATTACTGGAAAATTATGTCTGATGCTGTAACAGTTATGTGTACATACATTGGAATATTTATCAAGGTGGCATAAATTACAAGGAGCAAGGACACCTATTTCAGATGGGAAAATAAAATGGATTTACTAATCAGCTACAAGTGCATGGAAAAAGCCTGAAATCCTTCTCATGTATTTCCAAGACATAACAAGAGAATTACAGAGACCTTGCCTTAAATTTTAAATCATTTAATTAAGGCTTTGCTCAGGAGCAGAGGGGAAAGATGGTGTAAATAAGAGACTGATTTTGATTAAAGCTGTAAGCTTAAGATGTAGGAAAAATCACTTCAAGTCTGTAAACCAGATTTTCCAGTTTACAAGGAGGAATGAAAGTACAAGTTTCCAGTCATACATTGTGAATTCTGTACAAGGAGAAAGTTAAGCATCTGAAGGCACTTTTATTTTGGCAAACAGAGCAAAGATACAGATGCCAGGAAAGACAAATTTTTATTCCATAAGGAATACAAACTGTTAAAGCCTCAGCTGAAAAGCTGCACACAATTTGATCATTCATGTTTGGAAAAGATTAGAGGAGAAAAGGACCACGTCCAAGGGAACAGTGAACTCACCTGATAAGAGAGAGCCCAGAGGAACCTTGGTGTGATTAATTTAGAAAAAATGAGTGTTGCCATTGGAACAAGCAAATAAAAACTAGAGAGCTCTAAAGAGATTTCAAGCAGAAACTTAGAAAAAGAGATTTTTTTCTCCTCCAAGAAAGGAGTGCCGACCTAAAAAAGTCTTTGAAGCACAATATTATGTCATTCTAGGACAAACTGACCATATGCCACAATATGTTTGGGGCAAGGGGTTTATGATTATTTCTCCAAAGAATAAGAAATAAGAAGAAATTTCTGCTTTGAGGAAAAAATGAAAAATGTAAGGAAATCAGAGCTTTTCATAGAAGGCTTTGTATTACTGCACAGGAGGCCAATCAGCAAAATTCAACATTTTTCAGGCAGCAGACATCCCTCAAGTCTTGGTTTGAGTTTTAAGCACCCTGTTTTAAGCACAAATGCATTTCCAGAAGTTTGTTTGTAACTCCACTAAATTTCTAGATGCCTTTTACATGTTACAGGTAAATACCCTTAAACCTTCTCAAAACCAACCCTGGCTTGTAGGGCAGCCCTTCTGCAGCACAACAGATGGGATCTCAACTTGACTCACAGGACTGTTAGTCTGTATTTACAGGAGTAACAGGAGCCAGGTTTTACCGCTTTTGTCTGACCATGTTTTGTTTACTGATGTGGCTGAAGAGTTGGGGGGGTTAAACTCTCATAATAAAACAGTGTGTGACCCTTATTCCTCCAGATGTACCTATTACAGAGTTACAGATCAGCTGCTGAATCCAAGGAAAGCACCTACTTTGTTGTTCAGCTCAATCTGAGGAAACACATTAAGCTTCACCTACAGTTGCATCAGGTCAAGGAAGGCCTTAAACACCAGTTTACCACGATGTGTTTTTTTTTCCACTGCAAACATCATAAATATTTAAGGATCATTTTTTAAAACAGACATATTCATACCTCTATAAAATGAAATCTGGATGAGGCAATTCTGATCACTGCAGCTGCTTACAGACAAGTCAGTAAGACAAAAATTGCCACTTTTGCCCAGACAGAGCAAAATCAAGAAATCCCAGAACAGGAGACAATGTAGGCAGCAGTAACCAAAAGCTGGTAAAGACAGTACCACATGCTGATAGCAGCACTGAAAACAGTAATTGAAACCAGAATTTATTACAGGATCAGAGAAATTCTGCCTAACATTTGACCAGGACTTCACATCTTGAGAGTTTTGAGGAACTAGAGCCACTTGCAATGAATTATTAACTAAATATTAATAACATGGATTCTTTTTCATCTCAAATCACCAGAGCTTGTAAAATAACTTCATAATGTACCAACTTCACTGGAGTTTCGACAGAAGCAGCTAATGATGGCTTGAGTTTCCAGCAATACCCCTGGAAGCCAGTTTTGAGGTGTCAAAGCAGGACTTTGAGTATAGACAGAAATAAACAGGTTATGTGAATGTCTCTGAAGGAGTATATGCAATCCAAAGTCCTGTGTTTCTGCATTAAATCCACATTTACCTGTCTCCTTCTGAGCTCGGCGAAGCTCCTCCTCCATTCCACTGCTCACACTTGGAGAGGTACCAAAAGGGCAGCTTTTGCTCTTCCCAGCCTTTTGCCCTGTGCATGGAGATGCTGTTCTGTTCCTCAAACTGCTCTCCACATAGTTTCTAAGTTTCCCAACTTCTGTAACACTCCGATCATCCCATATGTATATAAAAACATAGCTTGCCATGATTATCTTCCTGTCCCATCTCTCCATGTCAACAGCTCTACTAAATCCTTTCATCTACTTACTCCTTTTCTTATTTTCCTGGGCAATAATAATCTGGGCCTCATCTTCAATGCTCCTTGTGTAATTTCTCTCATCTCTCAGGCATCCCTTCCCCAAAGCTGGATCCCTTGATTTAACATCTTCTGCCACACTCAGACACTCTGCAGGCAGCATATATGACCACTATATTTACATTCCCTTCTACTCACTGTTTTCCTTGTTAATACTCTCTGCTATCAGTTGAGTAAGCTCACACATCTGACACTTGTTCCTGGTCCATTCAAATTTCCAGTCTCTGCTCAGTTGAATGTGTCTTTTCATTCTCCTGTCTCCATCAGCATGCCAGTTCCTGGCATCATCTCATTGTAACTTTGAGGCTGAGCCCCTTACAGTTGAGAACAAAAGAAGTTTCTCTTTAAATCAAAGAAATTACAAGTAATTCGTAACTAAGAAAATTTTTCCTCCAAGATCACAACAGTTTTGACAAATATTCTCATTTTAGGGGAATGAGCGCAGTTATTTTTTCTGTTCTCCAGTAAAATCATCAGCCAGAAATTTTTGTGACCACATGCTCCATGTAAATCTGTTGCTGTAAGATGGGAACAGGTAGGTTGGGGGACAGCAGGGCTGTTCCTCCTGCAGCAGTGCCAGTTTTCCCTGGCTTGGAGCTCCGAGTTACAGCCACGCACATGGAACCAGGAAGAGATAGGCTGCTAGTCTGGACTAACAACTGACCCAGTTCAATAGACCAACTGGGTTTGTTAGTTAATCAAAGCTGAGGCCCTGACAGATTTAAAAGCAAAAAAACATGGGCAAAATCTTGGTTGTGCTTCAGTCAATAATGGATCTTTTATTCCCTGCAGCTCTGAATTCTCGAAAGATTATGTGGCTCCAAGAAAACCACTGTGTCAAAAACGCACAAATAATATAGTTAGTATTAAGAACAGCGTGAGAACTGTCTTCTGTATTTTGGTTTATATTTGATCTAACCATAGCCACATATATCTGTGCTGAAACATTTATCACGCCTCTTCTACCAAGAGACTGGGAGTTTTTTTCCCCTTTCTCACCTTATTCTGCAAAGCCCTTTAAATCACAGCTCTAAGGGCCACAGTAACAGCTGGCACCTGTAACAGCACTGGAATTTAATCCCTAAAGAGGCACATATAAAGCTTACATGAATCTTTAAATAGAGAGAAACTCATGGAGTGAAGTTTACACTAGGTGCTCCCTAGTGCAAAACAGCACCAACAAACCCAAAAAGGAATTTTAATGAAAAAAAAAAATACAATACTGAAACAGTTATTCATTGACAAAATATTTCATGAGACAATAGATGAAACAGGTAAGACAAAACAAAAATATAAAATACTTGGAAGTTTTTGTAAAATACTCGTTAAAACCTGTCAGTGAAATTAGCAGTGCAAATAAACAAAAAGCTTAAAATAAATTGGCTTTCAGTCACAGATTCTGTCCAAGCACATAGTTCTCACCACCAATCAGTTAAACTTTACATCTGCTGAGGAAAACTATGATAACAAACCACTGTTAAGGCCTATTCTCTAGGGCAGAAAGCCCCAAAAGAAACTTAAATAACTGCAAGGGAGCACCAAGGTCCCATAGGTGAGGCAAGGGATGACAGAGGAGAGCACTGACATTTCACAGGCTGTTAAAGGATCCAACCTAACCTCAGCAGGAGTGGCAAATTCTGTATTTCAAAACCTCATTTATGGGATTAGATCCCAGTGTACCATTCTAGACCACATTTTTCCCCCAGCCCCACACCTTTTACAATTTTTCAGTTTGGCCCACAGTGCAAAAATTACTAGAATTTATATCAATTTCAACCCCATAATTTACTGTGAAGTCTAAAAATAACAGAACACTGGCCCTGTTCTTTGACAGCAATTAATTCCCTTTGAAGATGATGGAGAGACAGAAAAATTTGTGCATGTCTTCAGAGAAGTGTCTGGTCTTGTGCATGTCTTCAGAGAAGTGTCTGGTCAAAAGAATGTGATATTCAATTCAAAGTCTTCTGCGAAGTCCCAACAGGCTCTGGATCTGATCCTTTTATGCCTCCAGAAAATGGCAACACCACACTTTCAAGCCAACAGCCACATAACCAAGCAAGACTGTGAGTTAAACTCAGTGTTTACAGACCACACCTCCAGCACCTGCACACACTTTTGTGCAGCCCTTTTTCCACCACTCCATTTTTCAGCAGAACAGGGAAGTTTCCATGGCAGTACCCAAGAATTAACCTGTAAAAACAGCACGTTAATTATGCATGCATTGTTAATTACTAATATGCTTCCTATTAATAAAACATGAACATGCATGCAATGGTTAAATCTCAATCTCTTCAGAGTCAAATTCTGGCTGTTGGCTCTTTCATATCTTTCTCATTTTTTCTGAAACAGAATTGCATCTCAGTCTGCATCTTCCCTGAACTCCCATCTGAAGCTCCCCTGTCCTCACAGCTGCAGAGAGCAGATCTTACAGTGTCAGACTTAGGTCAGATTTCCAGGTTGTCCAAATAAAGTGCACACTCTTTCCATAGTTCCTGCCTTCTGGTATTCAGCTGTGTATGGTGCAGACACAGAATAGACAGAGCAAGCAATAGCAGTTTAGGGCAAACAAGTCCCAGACTAGCTTAGGAAAAACAATTTTTATCCCCCACAGGAAATCATACAGCAATATTGTCTTCTGAAGTTTTACTCCTCATCCTTATAAAATAAATATTACATTTTTCTCAACCAGCATTATGATAGTCCACAAAATATTTTCTGCCTTACTTCAGCATGCAAAGTAGAAAAGTGTTTTAAATGGCTTATGAAAGTTCCATAAGTTCATTTCTCAACCCCCCTGTCACGCTACTGTCCATTTCCCAGTGCAGAGTGCACAGTGAGCTCAGAGCTGAACAAGACAAGGTGCCTCCTCAAATTCCTTTTGGAAGCTGGCTGGTCACAGAACTTCACTTCGATGTTGCCGTCGCTGAACGCCTCCCTCCTGCCTTCATCCGAGTCCGTGGCCTCTCTCTGGGAAACACTTGGCTTTTGCCTCCTCATGGTAATCCCCGAGTTCCCAAGCTGCCTGGCTGGGGATGTGTTTTCTTTCACGATGCAGAAGCAGATGGCAGACAAAAAGTTCTTCTTGAAGTTCTCGTTCATGAAAGCGTAAACGATGGGGTTGCAAATAGAGTTGAAGAACCCTATGATCTGGACAATGGCAAAGATCATTTTGACTGTCACATCATCATACTCCTTTTCAAAATTACCTGGAAAGGAGGAAAGAAATATGCTGTAAGCACATAATGGTATAAATGCTTACTACTTAGCCCATTTATATCCAGTCTGGTATTAGAAGCTTTTGTTTAAAACCAACAAAAGACCTTGCTGGAAGCTCTCAATATTAACAAAAGGGTTTCATCATGGAGGAAAAAATCAAGATCTATCACACAGTCCTGTTTTGTATGAATGTAATAACAGAATCAACTGAAAGAGGCAATTTACGAGCCAGAAAACCTGCCCCATGGCCATGCAACATTAAGTCTCCAATTTGCTAAGTACAGGCCTTGTTCATTCCAGCTACTCTTTTGGCTCCAAAATTCATGTCCTACTAAATGTAGGAACATTGAACACCACTCCCTGTCTTGTCACTGACCACACACAGCTCCTTTCTCTGTGCTGACACAGATCAGCTCAAAGAGGTAAAAATGCATCATCTTGGTCACATCTCTCACTTCTTAATCACTGAGATCACAAAGGACTCAGAATTTCTTGAATTCAAATACTCAGGGACTAGACTCTGGATAAATAGTACAGAGGTTTATATGGGAAGAAAAACAAAGGTCTTGCAGCACCCAAAATAAATTCCTGAAATTAGCAACAAAAAGAGAGCAAACAGTGTTTATGGAGTGTTATGAACAACCTTAACGTGGGACAATCCAATTTTAATAACCGGAGCTTGTGCAGGTCTAATTCTGCCCAGACAAACATCATTTTGTTCAGCTGACTGGCTGAACTACTGATTTATCTGCTACCATCTTATTGGTGATAGAAGACACAGAAACAGCTGCTGCCTTTGGCAAGTAGAGTAAAATAACTACTGAAAACTTCCTCTTGCTCCTACACACAGCCTGCTGCACAGTCCCACGTGTTAGCCCAGCATCCATGGAGGGCATGGGAGATGAAGAGAGAATAGGGCAAATAGCAGAAAGCAAGCATAACAAGCATTGAGGGCATTTCCAAGACAATTTTCAGTCAAGGCCACTGAAAAAGTTCAACTGCATTCATTGGGTATTATCACTACAATGTCCAGAATTTATATTTCCAATATGCCTACCCCATTAAAACCAGGGCAAGTGAAGGCACGAATATTTCATCAGTTTAACTCAAAACAGTTAAATTAAATTTAAATTAAAGCAGTACTTCAAGAAGGTTTATGCTCAGAAAGAACTTTTACCTTCCAGCCAAGTACTTTTGACCTTTCAGCAAATAAGGGCAGCAAAAAAGACATAAAAAAGAAAAAGAATATGCAGAGATATGCTCACCACCCTAATGGTTTTGGGGTTTTTTTAAGTCTTGTTAGGCCTAGCAAACCTCCTTTTCAGAACTGGATTCTTTGCTGTACAAATTCAACGACAACCTCCTTTCTGAAGAGGTTACCTTCCAAAAGAGCAGGTGGAGAGCTTGGGTTCCCTCCTACCCACCCACCCCGAAAAAAAGCTCAATGCAAGACAAAGATTGTATTTGTGGTTTGTTTTCTTCTGGTTTCTTGTTTAATTCACAGAGTAGGGAAGAAGAAGCATGACTGAGGCAAGTATATCTCGTATATAAGGGATCTCCCAAAAATATATAAGGTCCTTCCCAACCTAAATGATTTTATGATTCAGTAATAATAGGTTTTTTGAAATACACTCATTTTCCATGAGCACTGTGGGTATGTCTATCACTCACAGGCTTCAGAGTAATTCCTCTGTCACTGGCTATGTATCTCTATTCCAAGAGAGTGATGCAGGATTTAGAACCACATCAGCCTTTGCCAGCAGAAGGTATTCTGTAGCTCAATACTACAGCAGCACTAGCTTGTCACAACCTGCATTTCCATCATAAAAAAAAAACCCAAAAAAACGAAGAAAGGCTTTCTTGTATGACACATGGCAGGTACTCACTGTATTCTATCATCATGTGAATCACGTGGAAAGGGGCCCAACAGACTGCAAAGAGAAACACCACTGTCACCATCATAACAATTGCCCGCTTCTTCTTCCTGAAATTGCACCAAGACATTCCACACTGAGTCACCGAGCACTGACTGGCAGTTTAGATGTCTCTCCTCAACTTACAGCTGTAACTGTGCTCTGATGGCTGCAGATGCAAACAAAACCCTCGAAGAAAGCTCAAAATTCCCTTGGAAACAAAAAACGCAACATCATATAAATCTGGCACATCAATGAGCACCTTTTATTTCTCCCTTTTGGGAAAGCAGTGCACTTTACAGCTGCAGCAAGACATGACACGAGTATATCTTGCAAGGCACTTTAAACTCTGTTCAAGGAGACGCAAATAATTCCAAGAGTAAGAGATGAGGGGAAACACATGAAATTCCACTAATTGCTCAAGAAACAAGAGTCTCTTCCTAGATCTGGGAGCACTGCAGGAGAATTTGACACTCGGAGAATTTGACAGAGAGTGAGTGCAACTGCATTCAACCTTTGCTGGTAGGTGAAGTTCTAGGAAAAAAAAAGCAAGAAACACACTCTCTGCCTCAACTGTAATATTTCACAAACTCAGGGAACACATAACTTTATCCTCATATATAAGTCATACAACTGCATTTATAGATTCCAAGATGGCTCTCTCACTTGAGCCAGAGGAGCAGCACTTCACTGGTAGCAGTTACAGGTTCTTGGGCCACTGTGTGAAACTAAACTGAGGAGTGGCCTGAAGAACCTGTCACCTTAACTCCTGTGAGATTGCACCCTCCTCCAGTTCTGATGTGCAAGTGTCTGCCTCCTTAGGCACTTTGTTAAACAAATATCTAAGGAATCATTTATCTTTAATCTGCTTGTCAGGATTCTCCTTGCAGTCAATACTTAATGCTCAATGAACAGAACTGCTGGGGGTTTGTGGCACATCAGGCAGCAGATCAATGAAAGATAAAAAACATGAGGCCATATTAAAGGCAACCCATATTTAGTGCTAAACAGCAAAGTTGACAACTATTGATTTTGGTAGCTTTTCACACAGAGCACTCCCATCTGGGCAGTCTCCCATAAACACATCTGAGAACATGCAAACACTTTAGAATCTCTATCAAGTAAGGATGTTGTTCAGAGTCTCAGAATTGTATAAAGAACTTTCCGTGGAACACACAGAAATAATGTATCAGCATTTTCCCCAAGTCATCTTCTAACTGATGGTCTCCATCTTTTAAAAACGAGCACTTCACAAAGTATAAATACACTGAGATTTAGTGAAAGGGCTTCACTCTCAAGGTGTGGCTGCACTATACTTGGAAGAAAACAATCTGGTTAGATTGCCATAAATTGACTATCTAAGTGTTAAATAACTGGCTGGTTTTGAAAAACTGGTCTATGCTTGTAGACTTCCCAACAGATAAGGAAATTCAGGTTTTGGGTTTTTTGCAGTGGTTTTAAAGAACTTCCGGGGGGAAAAAGTCTTTCTAGAAATCAAAGTTCCATGTGTGTTTTGCTTACCAACCTTGATATTTTGGACATTTCACTCCCGTGAATGGTTTGAAGAACTGAAGCATCTCCCACTCGTTTCTTAATCCAGAGTTCATAGCCAATCTTTGTGTACAAAAAAAGCATCAACATCAGTGGAAGAAGGAAGAGTATAACGAGAATAAAGGTCGTGTATATCTTCTGATAGATGGGACTGGCCCATTCTTCCAAGCAACAAACATACACTTTCTCATACAGAAAGTCATATTTAACCTGTAACAAGTGCAAAGAAAATGAGTCACTGAAGTGTTTACCCCAAGTGTAAAAGCCAAGCACCTTCAAATATTCCTTGCTCTTAACGGAACAATCACAATTCAAGAGACTTTTCAAAGCGGCAAAATTCTTCCAAACACTTTTCCACATCAAGTGTTGGGTCGATCCAAGTTGGCAAAAAAAAAGGTCAGGACGTGCTCTGATTTGCACTTCAAAGGAAACCTCGTCTATGCATTTTACAGGTAAAGATGGTACAGAAACCTCAAATATTAGTCACTTAAAAGAAAGAAAATCGTTAACGTTCAGACTCACAAGCAGCAGATTCTGCCAAGCCTTTTTTTAAACCTCCAAAACTGTACAGTAACTCGTCAGCTATAATGAGTGGCTAATTAATTTTAAACTAAGCACATTTTTTCCAGATCTTGGGGAACATTTTGCGATTCTGAAACAGTAATCTAAGTCCTACGTTGCTGTGTGCCAGCGCACCTATAAACCAAGAGGAAGCCACAGTGGAAGTCAAAGATGTAATTAGAGCTCTTTGACATAATTAGGGAGGGTAGACATGACTAGTCCCTATTCGTACTCCTTCTTCCAGTGCATGCAAGTTCTAATCCTCAACGTTTCTCATGCTGGCACACAAAACAAAAGCTCCATCTCTCTTATTCCCCTCTAATTTCATTGCTAAAGGTCCAAAAAGATGCAGTGTAAAACGTAAATTCCCGTTTCACCTACCATACCTCGAGCCGCTGCACGTGCCACATGGGTGACCCGACAAGAAGAGCCAGCAACCAGACTATGCCTGTAAACAAATACAGCTTTTAATGCTTCGGACAACAAGCAGGGTAAGTTTTGGTATGAACAGTCCTACAGCTTCATCTTTGAGAAGTCAGGCAAGGCAGACAATTTTAATAAAGAAAATCTGTCAACATCCGGAACATCTCTTTTGCTCTCGGGTTTCTGTTTCTCAAACCACCTTCAACCATTGGTATTCAAGTGGAAAAGCCACTTAATTTGCTTGAGCACTGTTGTGTAAGTTCTCTGTGTAACAATGGAAGGACCATTTAGCTGTGACATTGCTTCAGCAGGGCTTGTACATTTTGAAACTTTCCTTAAAAAAAAAAAAAAGAAAAAGAAAAGGCTGCTAAAGGTTTATCAGAGGCTTTGTTAAGGACATTTTTGGGTACAGATGCTAAGTCTGTTGTGAGGGTTTTGTCTTGTTATTACTATACATACAAGCACTAGTCTTGAGCTATTTTATAAACATCACAACTTATTAACTGGTCCTATCAGTGCCTTCTGTCATGCCCTCCACACTGAAGAATATTTCTTTACATACACGAATACTGGAGACGCTTAAAATCTTACCAAGCATCGTGAAAGCTCTTTTATTGGTGTACTGCCCCTTCATTTTTAGTGGATGCACAATTCCCTGGTGTCTTTCCACAGCAATGCAGGTCATTGTAAGAATCTCAGTGACAATGGCAGTGGACTGAACAAACGGTACCATCTTGCAAGCGAAGGCCCCTGCAATGATCAGAAAGTCAGGTGTGCAACTGCTGCACTTCATGAAACAGCTGCTCATACTAAACTCCATGGTTAGAAAGAGCAGACTAAGACTCTCAGATTTATTTTAACATCTAAACTGCTAAGTCACCTATTTAAGCTATTCATCAAATGCAGCTTTCAGCAGTCATTCTTTGTTGTACACACTACATCTGCTAAAACCAAGAGTTATAAGGACGTAGTCACTGGCTCTGTAGCAGTTGGACATTTATTCCCATTTGATTTTTGACCACATCTTCCATCGTTCTGTTTCAAACATGCCAAGTTTGATAGGGGACAGGGATATTCATTATTTTTTTTATCTTGGCAGATAACTCTCCAGTTCTATTAAGGTTTAAAAGTTTACCTTTTCTGCTGTTGCAAATACATTCCTTATGCTCTTTTAAATACCATTCTATTTGCACTCTTTGGCACTTAATGCATCATCCTGCCAAGTGAGATATATAGAAGAGTCCTCTAAGAGGCATAACATAAGAGGAAAAATTCAACCTCACCACCTTTCTATTCTCCCTCTTCCCTGATTAACACATTATTTTAATGACACTGTCCAAATCAAATGCAATTTCCTGCCTGCATTTTCAAAGTTGCACAGGTTCCCATTGTATTTCTGTATCTTCAGGTTTTATTGCTGCTACAGCTTCCCAAAAGTACGTTCAATTCGCAACATATTAGTGATTCTCCATTAGTCACCCTCAAGTCCTTACCTTCTCAGAAACTGGTATAAATTATTCTCTCAAGAATCTTATGTTAATGCCCTTCCCAATCTACTTCTCATTTTCTGACCCCAAGATAATTTTTATGTCCACATTCTCACAGTTCCCTCACACTCTTACACTTCAGTATCAGCTATTTATTTCACCAACAGTTAAGGTTATTTTCCTTACCTGATCATTAGCTATACCTTGCTCACATATAATCCATAAACTCAAAACAGCCAAAGGAATACCTGATCCAATTTTAAGTCAAGCTTTAGGATGCTACAGACACCTTAAGCAGATGTTAATGAAATGTTTAAGTTCCTATTTCACTAAAGAAAGGAGCTCAAGTTTGAGTGCTGGAGCAGTGGCAAAATCACAAACAAAAAAACAAAACAAAACAAAACAAAGCCCCCCAAACTGTCACCATATGCTATTTCTTACAGTTTGAAAAAGGTAAGATTAAACAAAGTCCACTTGAACTATACTGCCTTATAAGGATTTCCCTGTGATGCACTGAAGTCCCAGCATTCCCAGATATTCTTAGGAAGCAAAGAAGTATCACTCCATTACTTTACTTAAGGAATAATACAAGACAGTGACTTTCACTGAAGGAACATCAGTCTGGTGAAATTTCCACTTTGTGCCCAACTATTCAAGGAACAAAGAGAATGTCTGAGTTCAGAAGGCAGTAACTCCCCAAACTCCCACATTTTCACTGCCTTTTACTGGTGTCCCCTCATTTTCTTCCCAGTAACTCCACTGTCAAAGAGCACAGAATACCACTATGCCTTTAGCTGAACTCCCAGGAGGAAAGGCTGCAAAAAACCCTATTTCATCTCTTCCAAGACAAGCACACATAAAGTGATCATATATATATATACTTTTACATATATAAAATTAACTGTTAAAAAAGTAGCAAAAGGAAAAGTCTACATATCCCCTGCACGTTGACCCAACGGAGCTGGACAAGGAGTAACAGAAATGGGAAACAAAAGGATGGGGGTTTTTTATTAGACACAGTTGGCTGAAATATAATATAACTCTTCTTAGCTTTCAAAACTTTCATTATTTTATTTAAAAATATACTTATTTATAAATATACACCAGCCACTCCAAACTGCTTAGATAATTACTAAAGGCTTCCTCCAAGTCTTTTAATACTCTAAAGTATGTTTTCGAACTACAAACATTATCAGCTCTTGTACACATGGAAAAAGAAATTTATTGTTAAATAAGGTAACTGTAAGAATGGTGTGTCAAAGGCACATATAAAAACATGTCAAGCTGTTTTTCACGTTTCACATATTTCTGTTTTTAACACATAGTAACAGAAGATTTTAAGGGAATATACTGGCTAACATCTTTTTTCTAACCAAGCTGGTAAAAATGTAGCTGTTTAAAACATTGTTTGGAGATTATATGGTTGAACAGATAGTATTATTCGAGTCTGCTTTCTGTGCACTAACATGACTGCTACATATTGTAGTTATTTGTATCAGTTACTGTGCCCTTGTCACCATACGTTCACCTACAACAAATCAACTTTGGATTAGGAATACAATGAAGTTCTGTATCTCCCAACCAATCTGAAAATTAAAATGAGTTTGCTTTCCTATCTTCATCATAAAGGCACTTGAATTACTTTACTATTTATTTCTTTTTAAGCAACCCATTGTTCAAAATCTAATTTCAGATCCTACCTAAAGAGGACAATTTGTGATAGAATAACACACAAACATGAAGAACAAAAGTCCACTTCAGTGAGTTTCAGTCTGGATTATTTTAAGTTTTCCCATTGCCTACTTTTAGCACAAAAGGCATCTCAAAATGCTTAATGCACTGGAACTGTGTTCATTTCTGCATTGGAGGCAGTATAGAAAAGTGTTGACTTTTCTGAATAATTTAAATAATAATAATACTTTAATTAATACCTTATATATGTATCAAAATGTTTAACTTTCTACCAGGTAAGCAAACACTTTCAATAGACTGTCAGTCAAGACAGCATTACAGCATTTAGTACTGACCATTTCCAACAAAGAAAATGATTTGCAGCAGAACACTGGGAAAGGAAATAACTAATTGCTTTTCTTCTTCAAGAATCTGAGAGGTTCCCAAAAGCATTCCTCATGCACTGCTAAAACTTGCATATACTCAGGCAGTGATT
This sequence comes from Neopelma chrysocephalum, assembly GCF_003984885.1. NCBI lineage: Eukaryota > Metazoa > Chordata > Aves > Passeriformes > Pipridae > Neopelma > Neopelma chrysocephalum. The sequence continues at coordinate 6,041,608 of NW_020897740.1, read as the reverse complement.
AGTTTTCCCCAATGATAACACATTCAGAAGACTGAAAATATAAATGTTACTCCATTAAACAATGCTTCATGCCTTCATTATAGTATGTTGTGCCTGTAACTGTGATTTATCCATTTCAACATCTATTTAAAAGATCAGGTTTTTCTTTTATTAGGGTAACAAGGGCAAAATTCTGAAACCATCCTCTGATAAAAGTAGTACAGACAACGAGTAGAACAAGTGTGGGTTTTTTGATGGAGTTAAAGATCCAAATCTCAAGACAGACTCACTAACAGGGAGCAAAGCAGGACATGGCAAACACATCCCTGATTCACCTGATGCAAGGCAGAGAATGCCATGTATTTCTACCAAAAAAAGGACATAATAACCACCCCATATGAAACACTAATCAATCTACCTGCATCCTAAAACTTGTTTTATTTCTTTGCCTGATTAATGCAACAGTAAATATTTCACATCAGTGTGTTTCATATTTATGCTAATTACTGATCTGCACAACTTGCACTAAGAAATTCCCTTTGCTCAATATGCAAGTTTCCTTTTGTCAGCATTCTTTTGCAAAACACCCTGCCAATATATTACATATAGAAAAGCCTATTATTTCCTTTACTGAGTCCTTCACTGTATAACCCCTTCTCAAACCATCTTCATACAAAATTTTACTCCTGCCTCTACTCATAAGCAAGTACCCCATAACACACAATATCAGGACATGGAAAAAGAAGGATAAGGTAAATTTCACCAACACAGATAGAACTACAAAAATCACCCTGCTCTTAACAGAAGCAGATCCATCCCAGGGTATAACCTCTTGCAGTGCAGAAGGCAAATGAGGAGTGGTGTTGTGTCCCTGATCTGACTTACAGCAACTCTTAAGACAACTGAAATTGGGAAGTTCAAAAAAAGAAGATTCAAGTAACTCCATGTCTCATGTCCAGCTTCCCTGTCTAGTACTGACCCTTGTGGCATGACAGCAGTTTTGAGTATTTGGAAACTATTCAGTATCAAAGAACACTCCAGAAAATAGAGTGAAGAAGTTTCTAATGTTCCACTGAAGAATACTGAGGTATCCCAGGATATCAGATACAAAAGGCCCAGTGATTTCAATTGCTAAGATGCAGCTTTCATCCCTCAGAAAGGAATGTTTACATGTTACCACACAGGAAAGTTGTAAGTAAGGTAACACACTGCTTGACACAACACATTTGGCAAAGAGCAGAAAGCACTTTAAAGACTGCACTGGGTAAAAGATGCCACTTATTTTTCAACCAAGCCTTTAGAGAAGAGGGAACTGTCCTCTCAAGGAAAGATACACGAGGGCATCTCAAATGCTGTGTGCTCAGGAGTGCCTCAGGTGACTCACCGCTCCCCAAGAGACAGGGAAGGTCTCCCTCTGACACCTGTCTTGAGAATATATATTCTACTTGATAAGACACAAAATCCACAAGAGAGATGGAGCATAGCACCAGCTGTACTATAACCTCAAGTTCTGCCCTTATCTTCTGGCAGGGCTGTTCTGTTACACAACCCTGAAGTGACTCTCCAGTCGCCCCAGGCAGTTCTGTAAAGACAGCACTGTTGTTCATATAACTAAGCAGTGTCAAAAAATAAAGCAACTCCTATCATATTTGACCCAGAGACAAAAGCCCAAATTTATCTTTGATAGTGCTGCCACCAGTACGACGAGACCACCACTGCTGCCTCCCACCTATGATCATATGAGGGTAAATCCTCAACTGCTCCAGCTTGCACCAAGACATACTATTGCTGAAAGCATCCATTTCCTCTCACTCGAGTTCCCATTTTACCTTTCTTACCCATAAATAGGATCCCAGTGATCATTTATGCCAAAGCCACAATTTTCAATTTCTTCCACACTACAGAGATTAGCTCGCAGGATTTTCATTAAAAGTTCCCCTAGAAATTACAGCCGTTTTAGCTGCAAAGTTTAAATTTGGAAATTAAATCATGTACTGCCATATTACAGTCTCACACAGCTACAGAGATTATTAAGAGTTCAGAGAATCAAAAGTAAGGCCAATTCACCTGATTTTAGTCAACATGGTGCTGCTTCCAGTTGCTGCCTATGTAGAGCTAAAGGGACTGTGTTAATGCTGCATAATAACCAGGCACAGTGAGGCACACACTCGGTTTTTTAACTGCAGCTGAAGTTAGGGTGCAAACAAATCAAGATATAAAGTGATTGGCCGCTCAGAATCCCAAATATATTTCTAGCATCAAGTGTCTCAGGATGCACCACTTCTTTCAGAAGGGATATATTACAAGTCAAATCCCCTTATTTATAACAACAGCTGGAGCTTGCACTGCTCAGCAGTGCTGCATTAAGGTGGATTAGAATAAGATTTTTCAGACTGCAAAATGAAAGGCAGAAGGCAAAATAAACCAGCAAATCTAGCAAGGAAAAGACTCCTCCGGGACTGGCAGGCTCTGATTTGCAGTATAACTGTAATCACCAGTCACACTTCACAGTGTAAGACTTGGAAACAGACACCCTTGGGATACCATCAGTTCACATCTCATTTATTTTCCTGAATTTTACATCTCACCCTCTGCCCCCAACAGTGAAAGATTAACACCCATCAGTGATGTTACTTACTATGTCCTCCCAATACCCTGTTAGTTAATTATCTTACCAGGACCATAAAGGTTGCTATCAGTGTCAAAGGGACCTATGGATTCACTTGGACTGAAGATGCTCTAGCACAGCAAAGAGGGAAGGCAAAAAGCACAGTAAACCCCACAGAGCAATATATTTTAAGATATTTGTGGCAACTATGCTACACCTTTTACATTTACTACTGCTAGAGTTTTGTCAAGCATCCTCACGAAGAGAAGGGAAATGTAAACACATCTATTTTCTCAATACTGTTCCACCTGCCTGTGCTCTAACCTGCTGTAATTCACCCCACATGGGGGCTTCATCCCACCCAACTTGATTCTGGTCAGATGTGTGGTCAAACTGACAGACCAGAGCTTTCCTTAAGAGAGAGAAGAGTCACACTTCTTATCTTTGGGGAAAGCTATTTAATTCAGTCCTCTCTCCCCTGTATGCGAGATCACTTGATGTCATCAGTAATTACTGTTGTGTTCTTCTGGGAGGAAGGAGAACTGGAACTACAGTAGTCAAAAGTAAGGCACAGCAGTATTGCTGTCAATTTATCCCATGATTTTTATTTACACATACTAATTAGTTTTGGGGCTCAACATCTGTACTGTCTTAAACCAAAGTTTATCTCCCCCAAAGAAGCTCATAAGAAAACAGCACAGTTGTCCTTACTAGCAGTAGTCCCAGGAGTGTTGTATTCATTGCTTCTCCCAGAAAGCTCCTGTTTTTCAGACAAAAATAAAGCCTGTTTCTCCCTTGGATAGGTATCTGTGCTTCTCAAGTCTCCTCTGACCTGTCAGTTCCCATCCTGCATTCTAGTCTGTGGGAGGTACTGGAAGTAAATCCCCATGTTCTGAAGGTAACCTTCACTGTCTCCCAACAACAGGAGCACATAAAGTCTTGGAAATCGAACCATAAATGTATCACTTTATCAACATCTTTTCTGTTCATGTTGAAATATTCTGAAAAATATTTCAATTTGTGGTTGTGCATGATATTGTCTGCTACTTGCTGCAAAACCATCCCTTTAAGTTTTCCACTTATAATTGTCCAATGCTGTTTTAAGAAAAAGAAAAGGAACATAAACACAATGTGTAGTCTTACTGCACCTTTGTCTGTTTTTTAATACTTTGGAAATGGGATAGATAGAAGGGAAAAAAACAAAACAAAACACTCTTTCTGGGCATCAGGGAAGCCTTGGCCAAAGGTCCTTCACATCAACAGGAATACAACATAGTTCCCAAAAAATAAGAATGAAAAAAAAAAAAGAAAAGTAATTATTTCAACAGTAATTCTGCATGTTCTGTCACTCCCCTGTTTCTCCAAGGACATTCTTTTTCCTCAGAAAAGGTTATGGAGGTCTGTCTCCGAGCTGAGTAACTTAAGCTGTATAAAGACTGATATTTCACTTGCCAGGCAGATTTCATTATTTAGAAAAGAAAAAAAAGAGACAGTATGGCAAGACCTCCTCGTCAGCACCACACAAGGAACCGTTTGCCAAACACACACCGCAACTTTTAAGGAATACAAGCAGGAAAGCGCATTGAGGGAGGGAAGGAGCGGGGATCCCTCACGGGGGGGCGGGAATCAGAAGGGATCCCTCACAGACGGCGGGAAGAAGGGGATCGCTCACAGACGGCGGGAAGGAGAAAGGGGTCCGTCAGGGAAGGAGGGAAGGAGAAGGGGATCCCTCACGGGAGGAGGGAAGGAGAAGGGGCTCACTCAGGGAAGGAGGGAAGGAGAAGGGGGTCCCACACAGACGGCGGGAACGGCGGTCTCGGCGGTGGCGCTGCCCCCTCATCGTCCGCCCCGCCGCCACCTCCCCGCAGCCCGGCCCGGCCCGGGACTGCCCGCCCCGGCCCCGGCACCCACCGCCGAGCCAGTTGGAGGAGATGTTCTGCAGCATGGTGAAGGGGACGCAGAAGAAGGCGATGAGGAGGTCGCTGAGCGCCAGGGAGCAGATGAAGATGTTGGTGACGGTCCTCATGGCTTTGCTGCGGGTCACCACGTAGAGCACCAGGCAGTTGCCGAAGAGCGCCAGGGCGAAGATGAGCACACAGATGAGGACGAAGGCCACCTTGGTGCGACTCGGCAGCTCCGGGATGTACACCAGCGGCTGCAGCCCGTAGAGGGTGATGAACTGCTCCCGCGTCACGTTGTTGTCCCGCAGGAGCTGCGCGAACTGCTCCGGGGTGATGTTCAGGGACCGCATCGCGCCCGCTCGGGGACCGACTCCCTCCTCAGCCGCCTCAGCGCCGCCGCCCGCGCCTCGCCATCGTCGAACCGCCGCCCGCCGGCGCTCAGCCTGCCCGAACCCGGCGGTGTGCAGCGGAGGTAGGGGCGCGCAGAGCCGGGATCAGCCTGCGGGCGATGGGGCGGCGGCGGCGGCGCCACCGCCGCGGCCACAAACTTCGAGCGGCGCCGCCCGCGGCCGCGGCCACGGCCAGGGCGGGCGGGAGGGGGCGGCAGCCAATCAGCGCCGAGCGCGCGCCTGCCCCGGCCCCGCCGCCGCGCAGCGGGACGGGCGCGAGGCGGCTCCGCGCGTGAGGGAGCGCGCGGGGACCCCCTCACAGAGCTGGGACCCCCCTCAAACTGTTCCCTCACAGGGCTGGGGCCCTCTCACAGGGCGGGGACCCCCTCACGGGGCTGGGACCTCCTCACAGCGCAGCCCCTCGTAACTGTTCCCTCACAGAGCTGGGACCCCCTTACAGCTGCTCCCTCACAGCGCAGCCCCTCACAGGGCGGGGACCCCCTCACAGCGCTGCCCGTCACAGCGCTGCCCCCTCGGCGCCGCTCCCCGCTGACAGCTGTTCACTCACAGCGCTGTCCCTCACAGGTGTCTCCCCATCGCAGGCTCCAAATGCCCGAGGCGGGAGCTAAAACTCCCGACCCGACCTCTCGTCTCACATTTTGATCAGGCTGAGAGGGAAACGAAGGAGGTTGTTGGGTAGGTACACGGCTCCCTGCGTGAGGGGGGGCTCGTGCCACCCTACAGCAGGTCGCGCTGCGGCTGGTCCGTGCCCAGCCCAAAAGGGGCAGCGCAGGGATTTTATCTGCCCTTCCAGCTCCCTTTGTGCCAAAGCCGCTGCAGGTCCTCGCACAATGACAAGCCAAAGCTCAAATAAAAAAGTAATTTTCCGGGCTTTGGCCGCTGAGCCCACTGAGATCCCAGGAGGGTCCTGAAGATCCCTTTGCCAGCAGGATAACCACTCTTGCCAGAGGAGACGTGACAGAATCCCATCCCACACAATCTGTCTAGGCAACTTAGGTAAGGTTATGTAGGCTACTGAGATGCACTCAGCAAACTGGCTGCAACAGGAGTCAAGATAATGCCACCACAGCTTAAATGTGGATAATAATGACAGTTAAGGTCTAACAGAGGGATCAAGTTGAAAATATGCATTAATTTGTCTTCCAACCTGATTAAATTGCCCACTACGGCTTTCTCACAAAAGCAGGTATATCCCCTTTGTACTGTATGATAATACATTTAATAGCAACAACTGATCAGTCACACAGTGAATTATCAAAAAGAATCCAGAGAAGGCAATAATAACATGGAAAACTGTTCTGACAACACTTACCACCTCCCACAGAGGTATGTGTTCGATAAGGAAAAAACATCACCAGGGAAAATGCTGCAAAATTAGATTTCATACAGAAGGATGCTCCCTGCCCTAGGTATGTCTTGACTTGTACCAAGAAAACATAGAAAAGAATGAAAAGTCTAGCAAAAGCTGTCTATTTATAAGGTATTTACAAGGTTTCAAGGTTACCAAGGAAAACTGGGGAGGGAAGAGTTCACCACCAAGTCATTCTCAGCAAAATGAACACACCCAGCAAGAGCAAAGCTATTTTGTGTCATCTTTGAAAAAAAATATTTCTGTTAAGTGGAAATCAATGGAGAGAAATTCCAGTGCCTGCACTGGTATGTATGTATTACAACCCACACAGGTCAGTCCTCCAAATGCTGACAATCCTCTTTTAAGGTATAGCTCCATGGCGCAGATTCTCTTTATTAACCCATGGTGAAAGGGTTCTGTCACCTTTCTTTGGTGCAGTACTGCCATGTGTTTTCCGCTTGACACCAATGTGATCAGGCTCCCTCTCTGACAGGCTTTCTAAGCTTGTTCTGGAAGGCAAAGGCTCATCAGACTGACTTAGTTCCTGACATTCAGACAGCCCCTTTCACATTCTCTTAGGTCTGCCTTGTTGGCTAGAAAAGCTTGGTCTTGCTGAGCTTATGTTCCACATCACAGACAGACTTCTTCTGAGCTCAATTTTGCCAGCACCTTCCCTACATTAACTACAGCAGGTATAGCCTAAAGCCACCTTCACGTGCTGTATTCACACATCCTTTCCTATACCTCTTTTTCTTTTCCTTTTCCCTCTTCCCCCAAAACCTCGTTTAGCAGCTCTTCTATTAACAAACAAGCCAGATGCATTTCAGCAGATTTAATTCCTCTTATAAATAAAGGGCCAAACCTGGAGGCCACTCTGTCATCCAGGACTGCAGTGTTGTGTTATTCATTACAGAAAGCATCCAAGTGTTTCAGGAACAAATAAATGGGAATAAGCTCTCACCTAAATACTGCAAATAGTCTGGGGTTATGGATAACATGGACATTTGTTTTTTCATATATCCTTATTTTATTACTATGGCTGCTCATTACAAGTAATCAAAGAGCATTAAAAATGAACAACATCTGAACAGTTAATCTACAGAATATAAACAAATCTTGAGGCTATAGGCTATGGAAGTGGGCCATTACATCTGCTGCAGATTTAGCTGGGGGTTTGTGTGCAAAAAAAGATTTTCCCATTAATATTTACCCACATGGAAAAGACAAAGGATTTACAGAAACTTCCATTTCCTACGAGTATTATCCATCCTCTTAGCTGAAACAATAAGAGCATGGACATCATAAAAGTTATAGGGCAAATCACTAGTAACTGTATTTCCCAGCTCCTTGACCTGAATGAAATCGTATTTGCAGTAAAAAGGGTTGAGTTACAAAAGGTGACCTCATCTAAAACCTGCTGAAATTACTGAAATGACTCCTCTGCTTCCCTGGGCTACCAATAATTGGTAGGTAGTGAAAAGTGTTGTTTACTTTTCAGGGTAGCAACTTGTGTTCTGTCTTATCCTGCACCCCAGGGCTGCTCCAGCTCCTGCTGCTTCCTGCAGCCCACAAAGCAAAGCCATGTGGGGTTGCTCTGACTTTTCCCACACTCATCCAACTCATCAGTAAAATGACCTGCCTGTACATACCTTACAAGGCATTTTTCTGTTCCTTTGATTATTATTTGTGAAACTGATGCATTCACAAATATAAAGCAGTTTGAAAAAAACCCAAAGCATTCTAACAAGTAATTGACTACACAGAGACAATGCATTTTTCATTATTCTTAACTGAAAAAAAAATGAAGCCTCCTACTAATTAAGTGGTTAGAAATATTTTACGTCTGCACCAGAATCCCAGTGAAAACCTTTACAGCTTGAACACAGATCAAGTCTTGGCTTTGCCAGTAACTCTGCTTTGGCTTCAACGAAATTGTATATTCCTTGGTAACAAACCTACAAACTGATAAACATGAAAAGGGGTGAAATACTTTGACAGAGATTGCACTCTGTCAAAACCACTCATTTCTTCATGCCATCACACATTTTTTTTGCCTAGATGATTCATTTGTGTGACACCTTCTTCTCATTCAAAAGGGACAGTGAGTTTTCTGCAGACTGAAAAATACTGTTAGTCAGTCTGTAACCTTCTCTCTTACAAAGAGGAAAGAAGCTGTAATTCCACAGTTTCCCTTCTAGGAGCAAAAAGATCCGTGTGTGACAGCTGTGAGAAAAAGGCCAACAACAAGGAATGTGCACACACAGTGTTGCATAAGGTTTGTCAGCTGAGCATGAAGTTTGTAAAAACTGTGAACAGCACACATTTGGAACGCTGAGAAAGCAATAATCCCCAAACAGAAATTTTAAACCAAACTTTTTTCCTTCCAAATCTCTACCGATATTGTCTAGTTCAGGCAAAAGAAATAGATAACAAAATTACTAACAAAAAATGCCTTTCCTCCTCCTCTTTCACTCCCTTGACATTTCAAAATACTTAGGAAGGGACAATCCAGATCCATGTCAACAGCTTTTAAACAGCCACTGTAGCTAATGATTAGTAAACCTTACTAGCCTTGAATCCTCTGGTAGGTATGTTGGGGACGAACTCTCCTCTAATCCAGATCAGTACCACAGCTTTTAGGATCGTTCTCCAAAGGAATGGAACGGCTTACCATCATCATTAGGTAATTTTAGTTTAAGTCAGAAGTAAAGTGGCTGTTAGAATTGCCAAGACAGCTTCTGAAACATAAATTTAGATAGAGCATTTGCTGTTTGTTGAGAACATATGTTTGGAGAGAGCATTGGAGCTAAATCTTCAACTTCAGATTTACATACTTTTATACATTCAGACAAACAAACCATAAATTATCTTGGGAAAGGGAAAACTTGACACTAATCAGACCAGAATCTTAGTTGGTAACTAAGGATACAGCTCAAACTTGGTATTATCAGTGTATACCAATAATTATGAAAAAAAAGCATGGATATCTAAAACAGAGTTACACACTTGCAAAGTATGTTGGAGAGGCTGAGCAGAAAATAAATTATGTTACCTAGTGCATGGGCCAATGCCAAAATGTTTTGTCTCCTACTGTGTGACTCTGATGATAAATACTGCTGGCTGATCATCTTTATTCTTGGGAAGTACACCTCTAGATTTAGTGATCCCCACTGAGTTTTATAACCCAGCCACATCTGTCAGTGATATTAATGTACAGGGTGAGGGAGACAAACCTTCCATCCCCATACAGCTTGTCAGTCATATTTGATACAGCAATTAAATGAGAATTACATGCAGGAACTACTCTTTGTTTCAGCTAGGAGAGCCCAATTTCACTAGTCCTGGATCTTTCAGACATTTTGACTCCTCCTGCCATTTGTCATCCAGGAATGTTCAGTGAAATTGTGGGATCAAAAGTAAGCTGCAGCAAGTAGAATGCTCAAAGAGAAGAATCTAAATTGACTTGTTTTTTCTATTTTCCTTGCTTTCCTCCCCTATTCTCACTTCTCTTCCAAATGAAGTAAAAAATAAAATGCTCAGCAGCTCCACAACTTTAAAATAATTACGTATAATGTTTAACTTTTGGGGGTTTGTTTGTTTAGGGTTTTTTTTAAGAGTGGGCTTAATTAAAAGAATAAGTAGTGATGTGTACCACATGTGCAAGTAGCATTTCATACACATGCCAAAATACTAAGCCCTATATTGATTAGGTTTTTAAGTTCCTTCCTTGTGCTTGTGCTGAGAAGCAGTTCATCTGTCCTCAATTCACTGAATCTTTTCCCTTTCCAATTCCAATTGTTGTTCTCTTTTATTCACGTGCACAGAAAAACCAGCTACTTTTTGCCACCAGTTATCAACTGCCACAGTTTCCCCAGATGTGAAATTGAATTTCCTCATCTTCTGATTTAATATCAAGTCTAAACCCTGCTCCAGTCCCATTTGTCAAGAAACAGTGGAAAATCCCTCACCAAACAGCCACAAATCTCTTTGTGTTCTCAGAGCATTGGGGGACAGTTGGTACAGCACCATGATGCCAACATCCTCACCCCCTGTAGCCCTCAGGTCATTTTCATTTCTTTCACTGATTTCCGGGTGACTTCTATCCAAAAATCAGTGCTAAACCTCCTGTAAACCTCATTTACACCTGCAGTGAAAGTTGGCAGTAGCAAATGTTTTCTTTCATCTAAAATCTTTCAGCTGTCTGCTCAGCCCCAAATATATTAGAAAACTTGAATGCCTCTTGTTTGTTCCGTCATTTTAGGTCATCGTTTTTGTACTAATTTTTAAGATTTTGGTTGACTGTCACACAAAGCCTCATCTAGTTGTAAAAGACCTATTACCTTGCATAGCTTTTAGCTATTGGCCTTCTTTTTAACTTACACCAGAATTAATTCTCCATCTAAGAGCAGACAGAATAATTTCCACACTTCCACCCAAGAAATAAAATACCAAAGTAATTTCACTTCCTGATAGTCCAATTATCCTTTTCTTTCTTTCTTTCTTTCTATTGGTACTAGTGTTCAGCTTTGTCATTTGCAAGACATTGGATTAAATGTCTGTACTACAGTGTCTCCTCTCCTTTGCTTCTCAAGTAAAGAACAAAACAACAGATTCAGTTCTAGATGCCAAGTTAAAACTGAGGGAATGTTTGGATCCAATTCTTGCCATGGAAATGCATATGGTGTTACAGGGATTGACAATGGAAAAAAGCACTTCTAAGCATTGTCACTGACATGTTAAATTTAAGTTACAGTCATGATTTGGTGTATTATTATTAAAATACTGTGATATGAAGATTATCACACTGAAATGCATTCAATCATTTGAAATGTTTCTATTTATAATCATTAATTTCATGTTGTCACGTAGAGATTTAAGCTGGTTTGACCTGCAATGACTATGTGACAAAATTTCAGTCCCTCATTTTCACATATCAAATACACCTCAGGGAAAGTTCTTTCCTAAAGAATATAATGCTGCAGTCCTATATGTCAGGTATTCAGTTACATAGATGACCCTAAATTATTTCTGAGAGAGAAATTTCTATAAACTGTTAAAACTCTTAAAAATCATAGCTCCTGTTGGACAAAATGCCACCAGTAATAGTTAAAGAGCAGATGCCATATTTGCTTCTATGTAAGCATTTTTTTCTATACAAAACCAGTATTTGCAACCCTTTAAAAATCCTTTGACAAGTTGCAAAGGATTTAAAAAGGAAAAAAAATTACCACTTCAGATGCAAAAGAGGGTTGGTGAGAAATTACTTGGGGGAAAAGGCTGATGAACAGAATAAGAAACCTTGGGAGAGAGAGACTGCAACAGAAATAATCAGGAAAGATGAACATAAAAGTATTAGCTAAATAATTCTCTTCCACAAAAGACCTTTCAGAGCAAATCCACAGATAGAGGGAGATGAAGGCTGCCCACAGGGAGATAAAATATTTCTTATCCTTTTTGATGAAATCAGACTCTCAGACTTTTTTCCATCTAAGAGTCTTCCTACTGTGATTAATCTGCACCTTCTCTGAGAAGGTAGTTAAAACAATCACATTTCTGTGGAAGATTTTCAAAAACCACCTGATGACTTAACAAATACCAGTCCCAGTGAAAGGCAGTGTACACCATCACTTAGAAAAATCCCAGGAAATGGCTCATCTTGCCCTTTTGGATCTGGGAGTTTGCTGCTTCACCATGACTTGAGCAGCAGCTGGATTGATCCCTCTCAACTCCAGAAGGTTTTATTACATCCAAGCATGTTCTGGTCTGATTGGCAGCAGTTTTCTAATTTACAGATAATCATAATATTTCAGATAGGAGAAAAAATACCCAGTTCATGAAATACCCTGTGCACCACTCTACTTCACACAGTATTCCAAGAGGGATAAATCCCAGGCCCTTTAATATGGCCCATCATGGGCAATGTGGGGCTCATGAATGATAATCAGGCTCCTTGGCTATAAACTTGTGTGTCTTTTAAGTGTTCCTTAAAGCTGTTGTGACTGGTGACCCTGCTAAGTTGCTAATACACCATGATTTAGTTAGGGGTGATTATTTCCACATAACCCTTATTATTCTAAATTAGATCAGCTTGCTCTGAATAATTCCTTCCTTTCAATTAGAATATTAAATCATCCTTCTTCCTTTTCAATGTTTTGCATAACATCAGCTAGGAAGGGTGGCATCATGTGCTAAGCAGCAAGAGGCTTGTGCTAGCACACTTCTGCTGCTTGCATTGACCTGCTGTCCCCGAAAATAAAATTTACAACGGGAGATGTATGCGTGAACACACAGATTTCAAGGCACAGGCAGATTTCAGGGTATAATCCTGATGAATAAATTGGTTTAGGACATTTAACTGAATGCGTATTAAAAATGCCAGGATCAACAGGATACAGAAGCAATTGAATTTTGTGCTTTTAAGGGTTTGGGAGCTGTGTTCAACTTGGCTAAAGATGATGATGATCACTCTGGGATATTTACTTCCAGTTCATGTATCTCCATGAATCAAGTGTCATGGAACATCACAGAATGTCAACAATAGGAATAGGTACAATTTGTCACACAGACTCACAGCAGATGAATGAGATAGTCAGTGGGCTGACAAAAGCTTTGGCAAGAGTGAGACTGAGGAGGAAGAACAGGAGTGGGAAGAGATGGAATCTCACTCTCACTGTTTATTTGCCCCTTCAAGTATCACCTCAGCAGTAGGTTATACCCTGCTTTTGAATACCAGGATAAAAGTGAATCTAGTTCCAAAAGAATTAAAAATATTATTAAATTATTGAATAACCAAGTGCCATGATCAACTAGAAAAAGAAACGTAGGATTTTCATTGTTAGTTACAGAATTTCAGCCTAAGGCTGAAACAACAAAAAGCTCCCATAGGCAGATGCAATCACCAGAGACCAGAATTTTGGACAATTTTATGGATTGGGGTGGTATTATAGCAATATAAAACAGGAATATAAAAGCTACTGGAAACTTTTATAGTTACCTACACTGTCAATAAGACAAGTGTTATTTGCAGAAGCAGTAACTTCCTCAGTGTAATTCAAGGATAAAAGAGGTCAAGGAAGTGAGAAAAAGCATTAAATTGTGTAAGAAATTCTGAGAATCTTAAATTACCTGAAGTGCAATGGAACAATCTGATCTTCAAACAGTGTCAGCATGAATAGGCATTTTTGGCACAATTCATTTTTCCCATTACAGAAATGTATTCAGGGACACTGTGGTCTTTGTTTTGTAAGAATGTGAGTGGTTTACAAAGAGAACACCATGAAATAAATCTAAGGAGTTTTCTCCTGAGTGTAACAGAGGCAAGAAAAATAGAGCTATGAATCAAACCTTTGCCACTTCATATTTCACAGCTACTGTTACATTGTACACTGCTCACCATGAACTTCTAGATCATTTTATGTAGAAAGAAAAAGTTCCGAAAATATTCAGCCTGTTAGGGACTCAGTGGCAGAGAACTCTGCTCTTTTCCAAGGAGGGTTTTGACCATGGCTCCATGCATGCTTCCAGCCCTTTATTGGGTAAACGAACATTTTTTCTATCAAGTCTGAAGATCATCATCCTTCTCCAGCTGAAGTGGAAGAGTTTGGTCACACCAATGCCTCAGCCTTTGCCAATATGTTCAACACGAGGAGCACTTCTGATTCTTCTCAGTTTGAAACCAATCAAGCCAAATTGGAAAAGGCACAGAGAAGGATGATTAATGGTACAGAGTTTTTCCTGATGTGCAAAACCCCTCAGCTTGGGAATGAATGATACAGAGAATGAGAACAGAAGTCTAAGAGAATAACACCGAGTGACAGAAGCTGGTGAAGTGAACATGGTTGTTTCTTTAAAAAAAAACAAAAACAAAAAACCACAAATTTGCCTGGTTATACTTTCTATTTTCAAGCTGACAGTGGTGTAATTAAATACAGAAATAGTCAAATCCTTGAGGCAATATTCCTTCTTCCTCCAGCTTTTCAAATTATACTCACAGTTCTGAGAGACAAACAGTGTTTAGTGTTCCAAGTTACTGCTAAGTCCATTGCGTCAAAATATTAAAGCCACAGCAACAAAAAATACAAATTTGACCCAGATCAGAAAATAGAGATGGTCATTAGTAAACATCATGTCTTGTCATTGACAACTGGCGGGACACGGAGGGGTGGAGGGACACGGGATAGAGGAGAGAGGGAGCAGGAAAGGGTCACTGCACATGGAAGCACCTTTCTCAGTTATCACTGGTTTTATATGACACAGCTGAACTTTGCCTGTGTTTAGGATGAAAGTGTCATTTTCTGATTTCTCTGTCTTCCATATCCTCAAGTTAATGACAGCCAAGCTATTTCAGTGCACAACTGAAAAAGAAAAAGATCTTTCAAGTTATTGCTTTTGAAAAAAAAAATATCTGCAACTGAAATAGTTTTGCCTCAATACATTTTCTACCTAAAATTACATTTGGAATAATTACATTTTTTAAGCATAAATAAGAACTTTCAGAATTTTTTATTAAGCCCCAGCATTGCAAAGAATGAAAACCACTGGATGAGGAAAGTCACCAACTGAGGAATTGGTAATGAAGTTTTTTGATAGCTGTCAAAGTGAACTGTACTGAATTGATCCTGGAGACTTGACTTCCCTGCAAATCAGTTTACCATAGCAGTTATCATTCAGTGCAGGTCAGCTGTTCTCTGCAAACCAATTAAATATGAATGCTAAAGCCAAGTAAATTCAGTTATGAAAACATGGTTCTTTGCCCCTTGCTTTAAATCATACTGGTTTATATCAGTCCTCATTATTCATCCTTATCTTTTTGCCTTTCCCAAAAGCATAATTGAGGACCTTTTCTTATCATTTCTGTGCAAAAACAAAAAATGTATTTTCCAAAAGATTTTATTATTTTTTTCCTCATTCAGAGCAAAATAAGTACCATGGCAATCAGACACTTGGTATTTAATATTTGATAAAATTAGAGACCTTCAAAGAACCATCTGTCAGATTTTGAGATTCATTTGAGAGGGGCATATCCATCTTTCCTTAGCTTTATAAAACTCTGCTAACTCCAGAAATTACCCATGAACTCCTACAGAAGAGCACTACAGAGGTTATAAATAATATAATTTTTTTCTTACCATCTCTCAAGATCTCACAGAGCTCTGGACTGGAAGTCTTTTCCATTTTAATATGGCTCACTGGAGACATTGTTAGAGACACAAGCTGAAACACCCCAGGCAACCAGGTATCTAAGATATGTTCCAGGAGAAAGTGTTCCCTGTTTCACCTGCTCCTGCCTTACATTAGTTTCCCAGCTTTAACTACCTGCTGGTCTCCTCAAGTGTTCTTTGTGAGCTTGCAAAGAGCTCACTTTCTCTCTTAGCCACTGTTTTTTTAGCTATTTGCGGGAAAAATAACTCTGAAGAGAACCTCACATGTGTAATTTGTCAGCTCTGTTGTGTTCTTATTTAAAGCATGACTCATTTAGCTGAGGTACACAGCATAAATAAACAACCTGTCAGACAGCAGCACTGCCGTAGCTGGGTAGCCCTTTCTGCCCTTTCCTTCTGCCACTTAAATCCCAAAAGTTTTGCTCTCTTGTGACCACAGCGCAGCTCTCAACCCTCTGGGAATGAAAAAGCCCTCAACATTTTCCAGAACAGTCGATTCCTTTAGGAATCTGGCATAAATAAGTAGCTGAAGAGCAATTACTATATTCCACTGCCCTTTCCTAGACCTCCCTCAGGTTGTTCCAGGAGCACGGGCTGAGCCTTCTTTGTCGCAGGGGCTGGCACAGGGCAGGGGCCATGAGAGGAAAGGGCACCTGAAACTTGAATGAGTTCCTAAGAGCTTTAATTAAAAGATAATTAAAACTGTAATATTGTGATGATAGACCAGGTAAATGCCTCTGAGAGACAGAGAGTCCTCAATGTTGTCACAGGCTGAGCGTGGTAGTGTCAAAAACCCGCTCCAGTTAGTGGCATGTGGGAATTGCTTGATATTCTTTTTAGATACATCCATTCCACACATTCCTTTTCCAAGAGTGAATTTATATATATGCTTCAAAAAATTGTAAGATTTTATGCTTTAAATGTTTTCAATGAATTCTTTTGGCTGGGCCTAAACTCAAAGTTGCAACAAGAGCCGTTGGGTTGTTCTCTCTGTTGTGAAACAAGATAATCAGCCTTTGAAAACACCATTCATCTGTTAGATCTTATTAAACTACTTAGACTGGGACTACAGTAAATAGTTTTAAATTTTGAAGTCTATCATGTGGTAACCCCAAATACCATCATTTACTGATAAAACTGAGTTTTGTGGCAATACAGTTTTCATCATACCGAATAAATGCATACTTAGTAACTTAAATTACATGTATGCATGATTCAAAAAAAAACCCCCACCAAACAAACCCTTGAAAATAAATGGTAGGAGGATGAAATGAGCTTTATTTTTTTTCTTGTACTAACCTTATACACCCGGCCTGCCCTTGGAAAATAATTCTCTAGATTTCTTTTAGCAAACCCATGTAACTATGTGCCAAACTAGGATTTTACTTGGTCAACCAAGATTATGTAACTGGGACTTTTCACTGATTTCTTCATGTCAAAAAGTGCAGCCTAAAGAATAGGGCTTGTTTCAAGGAGCTGTGGTAGCAGCTTTTCCCTAAATTAGCAAAGTTAATTCAGTCACCTTGTTTGCTATCCCAGAATAATGATGCACAAGTTTCCAGTGCTTCTCAAAACTGTCTAAGTTACCATCCTGTAATTGGGGGATCCGGAGAGACAAGAAGCCTTGACAGGCACTCAAGCTTAATAACAACCTCACAGCATTTGCATTTCATGTGTCAGAAAGATTTGGCAATAACAGGCAATAATTGCTGGAACCAGGGGGACAACAGGTACCATTTTCCTACCGAGATCCAGTAACACAACTGGAGGTGACCAATGGATGGATGGGCACTGCCAGGTCCCAACAATGAGGATTCTTACAAAGCAGAAGGGATGGGGATGGCCAGGCTTTTTGATCATCTGTGGCTGGCAGGAAATTCAACAGGAATGCAGGGAGTCTGGCAATTACCATCAGCAATGCTTCAGTCACACTGGGAAATGAGAGAAAAGGACAAGAGTTTCTGTGCTTTTGTCAACCTCAACACCTGTATAGGTGCAGATGCCATTTCTAACGGGAAACTGGAAAAACTTGCTTTTTACATGTGAAATCTTTTTATTCCTTTGATAACTTTCCTTTTAAACTTCAAATTATTATTTTAACTAAGAAAAGGCAGCTCAGAATAAATTATAGAGCAGACATCTACATAACATTTGTCTCTAGAGATAATTACTCCCACTTTGCCACCAGCAGCAACTTAATGAAAACAGCAAGTGTTTGGCAATACCCCACAGGCATCACACAGGCACAGGAGATGTCACCAATCCCAAGAGTCCCAGTAACAGTCAAATCCTTGAGGCAATATTCCTTCTTCCTCCAACTTTTCAAACTTTGGAAAACAGCTGACAAAAATAAATCAATAATAATGATTTTTGCAAGCATTGCTCGCTTTGTTTTTAGTTGAAATTATTTCCTCAGAAAATAGCACTTACTTGTATGATCCCAATAGCAACTGGCTGCCAGAACTACTTCTAATTCCTATACTGTTCTCCCCTGGAAGATTTCTTTTCCACAGTGCCCTCACATTCTTACAGGTGCATATTATCCTAACTTGTTCCCCTTAAAACTGGTTATAGTCAAACATATATAGTGTATGGCAACAGAAGAGATACAAGAGGCTGTGTTTAAACTATTAGCCAGGGAAGGGCAGCCCCTGCTTTTGGTCTGCTTAATAACTCTGCTGCAAACAACAACCCTTTCAGCATCATGTTTGCATAACCACAGTCAGAGTTTCTAATTTCCCCCCAGTTTACTGAGTCAAATAAGTTCTGAACTATTGGGCTGGAGTTAAGTCATTTATCTTTCAGATTTATCCCCCAAAGAAACACCTCTCTATCAACACACTAGTAGTTGCATTGGCAAGCAGGGTTTTTCCTAGACCTGACATGGCACAGAACTTCCTGTAAAGTCAGGTTCACTTCTCAGAAGTGTTTCTCTAGAATGGCTCCAAGTAACTCCCTGTCTGACTCATGTCCTTCTGCAGCTCTGCACAGTGACAGGTTACAGAGCCCTCTCGAAGCTGTTGGTGAGATCACCCTTTGCTAACTCATGGTGGCATAGAAAGGCTGCTGAGCTCTGTTACCTGCCCTCTGGGACACCAGCTAGTGACAACTGTTCCCAGGTGGAATTGTGTCCATTCATGTTTGTGACCCCATTTATTTCCCATCCTGTACATGGACAGGGCACTGCTGGTGTTTTAATACTCCAGGTCAGTGAACGTGGGAGAGAGGACAGCAGAGCAAACACTGTTTGCTGCCACAGAACTGTGACAAACTGGGAACTGCTGACTCCTGGAGTGATTCTCACCTCTTCAGCAAGTTCATTGCTTTCAGGAAACACTCTTTTTCCCTGAAAAATGCTTTTCATTTAACACTGAGCTCCATTAATTTTGAACCAGGTGCCATCCTCCTTACTGCTGAGTTGAAGAACTACTGCTTTTATTTCTGCCTGAGATTTGTAGCTGCTGACAGACTCTTTTAATGGGAATCTTCATCAGATATATCTCAAAATTTCAGCCACAAGAAGGTACAATCCTTTCTGATCTGTTACAAGAACATATTCCCATGACAATTTAGTGTCTCTTTCGTAAAATAAGAGACAAAGTAATAAGGCTATCCTGCCTTACAATTACAGCCACCTCTGCATACTTGAAGTCACCAATAAAGCATTAAGAAATATTTTAAATTGCTGGAAAAACTCCTAGATTTTTGCAAAGTTTCTCATTACCGAGCACTACTACAAAAGCCTGTCTCAAAACAACCCTCTGGCAGCAGCAGCTTTGTGCTGTCACCCACATTCAAACCAGCCTGTATAAAGGAGTGATTCCTCTCCGATAGGCACACCAAGGGATTATCTTGGCATTCGACAGCTGCTTAATCTGCAGGAGCAGGTGTTATTTCCTTCCAGGAAGGATTGAGAAAAAGTGATTGGCAATAAGCTGTGAAAACATTCTACCCTTTCAGTTCTTAGAGAAAAATGCATCAATGCTTTTGCTTTGCCCTGTTTGATACATCCCAGGACTTGCTTGGCTCAGGGACTGCACAACAGCACCAGGATCCAGGCAGCAACACTACCTGGGGAAGATATTCCTTTTCCAGCTGAGAAAGCCTTCATTACCCAGATGTCACCTTCTCTTGAACCCATAGTGGCTTTTATAGACATGACTTAGAGGCATCTACCACAAACACCTGATACACAAAATACAAAATAAAAAGTCACGTGGATCTGGACATTTCTAAAACGTGAAAATTCTGAGATTTAGCCCTTCCCTACTAATCACTTCAGTCCTTTGAGCGTATTTCTTCTTTAAATTTTAGTCCATCTTGTCTAATCAGTAAGGCAGGGATTCACCCCTACTCTTACTTCCAGCTACAAGTTTCCAAAAAACACACAGCTTCCACATGGGTTATAACACATCCCTGCTTTGTCTCTTGACAGCAATTGTGGGAAAAAAAATACTGGAGAAAGTCCAGGATTCCCTCAAAGACAGGTATCTGGTCAGATACCGCTTTACAATTAGTTTCAAGGTGTTGAATGGCATTTTCATCCTCAGAAAAGACCCTTGAGGTCAAGTCCAACCACTAAACCAGCACCACCAAGCTCACCACTAAACCACGTCCCTAGGTGCCACATCTACCCATCCTTTAAATACCTCTAGGGATGCCACCACTTAGAGCTTAGAATCACATCTTATTGATGGGTGTTCAATACAGCCCACCTGCTATTTAGGGTTCAATGTAAGGACACAAGCTACTTTTGGAGAAAAGTTTGTTGTTTTTGTGGTTTGGTTGTTTGGGGTTTTTTTAAACTTTTTTCTGCTCCATTTTTCTATTCCAGTTGTATCTTCTCACAAAATCAAAGAGAAAAGATTCAACTCTCCTTTAGTTTCCCTCTGACTCCCCTACACAAAGCCCAGAGAATTTAGTCTAAAGAGCAGCAGCTATCAAGAGGCATCTGTTTCCCAGACAAGGGAACAAGATAGTTATTCCTGAGGTGGCAGCAGTAGCAAGGAAGTGATTAAGTGACATAAGCCCTGACAGTTCCAGCAGGAAAACTGCTCCCCAGGCTTCAGAGAAAAGTGGAGATCTGTCAGATCCCTGTGAGGCAAATTCACTTCCAACTCAAAGATGATGCTCAAAGCTGGGCAGATGCATGGAAGCAAAAATGTCAGGCAAAGACCAGAAGAAGGATCATTTGTGCCACCCCCACGGGAGTCTTGTGTCCCATCTCCAGCTAAGTTCAGCCCCAGTGTGCTGGGCAGGAAAATGGATTCTGTGCTGCTCACAGCTGAGGAATGAAGCATTCCCAGCCATGACAAGAAAGCCATCACAGGGGTTTGTCTTAATACAGACCCACAGTGACTGAAGAGAAAAGCAGGCAGGGAAAGCAGCTCCAATTACCAGATGTAATCACAATTTTAAATTGCTGAACATAAGAGCTTGAATCAAATCACGAATTCCAGTTTCATTTTGCATCTGCACTCTATAGCAATTTTCTGTTTCCAATTTTCTCAGAAACCATTGGAATTTGCAAGTAAATCAGGAGCATAAACACTGTATTGAAACCAGTACTACTGTTCCCAAAACAAGAGAAGCTTTAAATACACCCGTGTTAAAGTAGCAGTCATGGAACTTGATACTTATTTAGTGCATGATCAGGTGATACTTTGTTTAAAAAGTGCAGGTTTTGTGCCAGTTCCCATTGAAATTAAACTAATAGAGGATTTAATATTTATCACTTTAACCAGCATTACTTTATGACTCTTCTGCATCGTTCCTCATGGGCATCACAACAATACACTGGTCCCTCAAGGTATCATTTTCTGTTTTCCCAAACTAAGTTGCAACCACTTTGTTAATGGCTGAGCCCATCACAAAGGAGGACTTGTCTCATGCCCTGATCCACAGCACAGTGCAGTTTCCCAGTGTTCCTCTGCACACCAGTTTACAAGTGTCACCCCTTGTCACCCTCAGAGCCGCTGCCTCTTCCTGTGCCCTATCCAGGAGACACGATTCCCTAGCAACCTGCTCTTTAAATTTCCTTCCTTGCTCTTGCTTCTAAATGAGCACAGGCTCATTTAGTGTACTCACTCCCAGCCTTCAGCAGCTACAAGGTCACCCAAATTATCCTCTTTTCCTCTACTGAGGGCTGAGGAAATTCAGTTACCTCAGATTTGCCTTCAGCCATGATCACATGCAGTTACCACACTTCCTCTGCTCCCTCATTTATGGCCAGAGTACAAAGTCTTTGCCTTAAAGAAAACATCTCAAAGACGTCTCACATTGTAAAAAAATGGTTTATATATTTTTAAACAGAACCACCATCCATACTCCAGTTATAACCTATATATAACTTATATACTCTGCTTGCATATAGACTAGGGATTCCACTGAAGTCTTGGAAAACTAACAGAGAAACAACTGTCCAAATATGCATTATATTTAACTTGAAAGTACTTTTTTCCTGTTTTTTACTAGAATGAATTTCCTCATATAATTATTTTCAAGAAAGTCAATGATGTTTCTTTCCTGCTGATAATCTTCATTTTTCTTTATAGCAAGAAAATGTTAAATATTCACACTTCTGTGATTCCAGAAACTGCTCTGTCTTTGCAGTCTGTGCAAAGAAACTCACCCTCTACTCTTTTTAAAAGAATGTGTTGTTCGTAAAGCAGAACTACTTCACAGGCCTCAAAAACCTTTCCACAGGTTGATGGATAGTGACAGTCACAACATGTGATGCCAGTTAGTTGCTTGGCTTCAGCAAAGAGTACAACTACACGTATCACACCAGCCTCTGGCCAGACTGCTCCAAAGAGGCTGAATGCCCATTCCTGGACAGCTCTGGGAATTCAAGGCTTGGGTAAAATTCTTCCATTTTCATCTGCTGGGCTACATCAGTGTTTTCTCTGGCGCTGGCTGGCAGAGTTTATTTATTGGTACATTTGTCTCCACACTGCTGGGCAGCAATTGCAAATCTAATTACTGCCAAAGTGCCTCCTGGGGCTTGTGCACAGGTGTTTTGCTTAATATTAAATCTAAATAAAAAACTCACTAGCAGGGACCTGTTAATAACAATCTGTGACATGAATGCTCTCGAGGAGAAAAGGCACAGCTTTCAAGCCCCTCTCCCCTCCAGCCCTTTGCTATTTAATTCTTCAGGCAGCAGCAGTGTGCAAATCAGCAATTATCATCACACCATTTCCAGGTAACAGTTTTCCTAGCTGCTAAGTGAGTGTATTCAAGTGGGGCTTTCCCTCTCCAGCACTGCTGGCAACAAAACCCTAATTGATTTGTGAGGCTTTATCTCAACGGGACAGCTTTGTTCATTTGCTTCGTGTTCTCAGTAACATCTATTTAGTGCCACAGATGCAACTGTCAAGGCTAATAAATAATTCCATCCAAAAGGCACGAGAAGGAATTGAAAGTAAGCCAAAATGCCTCAAAAAGCAATTTAAAATGTGCTTGCTACTCTACAAGGTACACCTTCTCTTCAGTAAATACATAAA
>NW_020897740.1:5971734-6018683 GCF_003984885.1 Neopelma chrysocephalum | reverse complement strand
TATTGTCAGCTGTGCTTCTCTAGCTCTCACAGGATTTGTGTTACCTGATCGAAAAGTTATGCTGAGAGAGTTATTAAATTAGATTTTCAAGCTTTTGCCATTTCAGGGGAATAGGAGTGTAGAAGACAGGAGAAGAATAAAAATATACCACATTTTCTTCAAAGAGGTTTTTGCTTAAATTTTACTTTCTTCAGAGTCTTGGATGTCTTTTACTTATGTTAAACCAGCCAGTGCTAGTCCCCTTCTGGCCCCATCCCTGATTGCTTTGCACTGCTCGTGCTGCTCAGAGGAACAGGGATAACCCTCCAAACAGCCTCCTGTTGTTGTTGCCTTCTACAAGGTAATGAAAAGAAAGAAATGTCAAGAGCAGGTTTTGTCCCTTTTTCAGTCTAACGTGGAAGAAAGCCAAATTTCAAACGCTATTTGGCCAGTGATCACCCATTTTCCAAAGGCTTCTGACTAAGAGATTTAATCAAAATCATTCAAAATCAAAATCAAATTAATTCAATCAAAATCTAAGGTTTACAAGCATTTTTGTTTCATGAAACAGGTCTTTAATTTTTCCTTTAAATGAAATCAAACTTGACCAATAATTAGCAAAGATGGCAATTTCATTTTTTAACCAGTGAGCAGGCAGGAGAAGGATTTACTTCAATGTGTAGATGAATTTATTATCAAGAAAAGAAGGTGTCTTTCATGGAATGAGCTTCTCCTGAAATAAGTAGCAAACCAAATCCTTCCAATATTTTTGTTCTAGAACAATATTTAAAAGTGAAAATCGGGAGGAGGAAACTTTAACTGTGCCATGTCATGGCTTAGATATGACTCCTGATACTCTCAGAAGGTAAAAAAAAAGATTCATTTTAAAAAGAGTAAAAGGGCAAAACAAGATACTGAGAACATCCTGTAAATATCAGTGGTGCTTAAACAGTCTATTTTTAGCGATAGGCTACAGTTGGTTTAGCTGTTTTTTTTTAATAATGAATCAACAAAACAATGAGTAGGACTAAGAGTACAGATTAGAATAGCAATTACAGAAGTTTTCCATGTTTTCCATGACTATAAAAGCTACAGAAATGCCTTATTTTAGCTCTTGTTGATTAATTATCAAATAGGTCATTGCTACATTTATCATAATTCAGCAGTGACAGTCACATTTGTACTGTTATTGCACCATAGCTATATCTACTTCACTACTGTGGCTGGAAAAATGGGTGGGTTAAAACTAGAACCAGAGAAAACACTGCTTTAATACTTTCTTCCTCAGGGAGGAGGAGGATGTGACTTCTCCAAACTAGTCTTTGCCCACCACAGGTTACTGAGAACCTGATGCTTTGCTGTTCCCTAACAAAACAGGGAGCTCAGGGATCTGCTCCTGGGTGTGCAGAGCTTGCACCCGAGGAGAAGGGATGAAGGGCTGGGCACTCAAAGAAAGGACTACAATTTCTTCTTGTCATCTTTTTCAGCCCTTCCCACCTGAACGAGAAGCTGAAATGCTGTGTGGTATCTGAAGACAAGAAGGCAGAATTGGGAAAATTCAAACCAGGCAACTGGCAGCAAGATTTGGAATGTATTGGAAGAAGATACAGTGATCAGCCTGAAAGTGTAAGAACTGGCAGTACAAACCCATTGAGAGGATCAAGAGGTTTTCCAGGAAAACATGAAAAGTCAACAAATTTCTAATTCCAACTGGGACAGGAGGTAATGGTCATTCAGGTTTTTCTAATGTTTAAAATCCCAACATTTTTAAACAGTTATAACCAAACTTGTTCTAAATCCTTTTCTAGGGGAAATTAGAAATCAATTCAGTGTCCCACCTAAAAAAAAGTGTACCCAGAAGAATGACTGCTGACAAACACAGGTGCTTATTTGAAATGACTCCATGGCCTTGTTTGAGAAGGACATCCCATGCACTGCCCAGAGTGATGGCATTCCCAGAAGAATGAAGGGACTTCATGCAAGTCTGAGGAAACAGGACTGGACAAGGTAAGTCAAAAGCACAACAATGGACACAGAAGGAGCCCTCCCATGTGGAGATTCAGTTCAGACTCTGACAAATTGTTCCATCAGGTATCTCAACATTAAGGTTTTACTTTAGTGCAATTGAGGTGGGTTTGGCAAGTCAAAAACTTGGAGAATTCTTCCACTGACCTGCAGAAGAAAGCCAAAGTGAATCCTTTTCCTATCCTTGGATAGCTGAACTCCTCACCTACTCCAAATCATTTGTTTTTAACTTTAGAGGATTCCTGGTCCAAACCAATTTAGGATTAAAAACCAAGTTAATTTGATGTGGTCTACTCTCACTAGTAATTACAGAACTACTCCCACCTAGCATCCTCATCTTTGGACCAACTGCAGAGTGAAAGGCAGCCAGAATTTCCCATATCCTTCTCAGGGAGCTCTGAAGCACATAATGTTGTGGTTCTGCTTTTAAAATCCTGTTTCTTTGTACTTTTATGAATTTACAATGCAGGTACCTATCGAAATATGAAAGATATTGTGTCTTCTTTACCACAACCAAATATATCAACAGAGTGAAACATTAGCAACTGGTTGAAGTATTTCAGTGAATAGCTTGTCCAGCAATGATTTTTATGCATTTTATAGCCACTTAGCTATTTCATAATAAATTTTAAATATAGAATCTGATAGACAGCTCTTACAGAGACCTTAAAGAGTCAGAGTCTTCACTGACAAATCAGAAATACTGCTCAGCTTGTATAAAAATGTAACAAAAGAAAATCTCTAATACCAAAAGCCTGAAGAACCAGACACTTTATCCATTAAATGGAAAGCACAGCCTTCATTTATTCCAGCAAATATTCATCTTCTGCCAGAAAGGACCTTTCAAAAGATACTCACCTAATAAAACAGTAAATCCAGCTTACCAAATATGGAGGCAGGTATAGAAGCAATAGCCAGCATTTTTGAAAGGTGTAAGAATTCTAAACCAGCAGTAGCCACTACATTTGATTTAAGGAGCTCCCTGGGAGCACACAGACTTCGTGCCTGAAGCAGATTGGCAAGCACACACGAGCACAGAGCAGGCAGAATACAAATTGCACCACAATTTGTCTGGTTAGCTTTCTATTTCTCCAGTTAGCAGCTCAGAAACCTGGTTTTTAATAACTCACTATCTGCATTTTATTTTGGTTGGTGGGATAAATGAGACTAGCTATTTGAGATCTGTGGTTGCTGACATCACAAGCAATTCAGCCATTCTAGATTCCTTGTTTGTTAAGATTAAGCTGCCAAATGCAAGGAGGTGGAGAAAACAGCAGATTTTGGGGAGGGGGCCAGGGATGTGTATATGTGACTCTAGGAAGACCAGTCTATGTCAAGAGCCAATAAACTCTGCCACCTACACTCACTCTCCTTGTGCTCCTCTGCACCACTGAAGGATTACTTTTCTGTGCCCTGTGGCACCACCAGCTGTGCACTTTATTCCTGACATGTATTTCTGCAGCCTGATCTTAAAGACTTCAGAGCCTGACAGATTTCAGTCTTTCCAATCCATGCCAACATTTCTGTGTCTTTACCTTAGGAAAGTCCTCTGCGTTTTCCTCAGTTTAAGGCCGTTCTTTCTTGCTTTACCAACAGCAGTCAGGCAGAACAAGCCATTCCCTTCCACACTGCAAATGCCTGTAACCAGGTTCAAAGGATGGATCCTCTCCATCCTCTCTTCAGGCCAAAGAACATCGATTTGCTTCCCCTTTTCGCAGAGGTCATGTTTTCACACTTTCAACAACTCTCTTTTCCTCTCTACACAGTCCTCAATTGGTGCACAGCTTCCTTGGATTTTTTCACCCAAATGGTCTAGGATTTGGTACCTGATCCTCTAGGACAAGCCCTAATAATGCTGAACAACTCACTCATCTCCCACCCAGGCTACAGATCTCATGCACATCCCCCAGAAGGATTTTTCTTTTGCCAGTCTTCCCCTGGAACTGTCATCCTTTCCTATACCTTTCCCGAGCCAGCTCTCCCCATGCCATCACTATTCCTGAGCTCTGTGCTTCACCTTTTTACCCCTTGATGAATTTTTATGCTTTTCAGATTACACTTCCAGTTTGACAAGATCATTTCAAATCCTGAGCTTTTTGTTCTCCTCCATATTCCCACTCCACTTAGTGTCCTCTGAGGATTTAAACAGGCCATTCTCCAGTTCTTTCTCCAAATCATTAACAAAAACACGGACTAGTTTTCACCTCTATGCTGTCCCCATCCATACCATGGGCTTTTAGACAGAAACAGCAGCAGCTCTCTGCAGGCTTCCAGAAGAAGCATCAGGGTGCTATACATATACATAAACAAAGGATAACTGAATGTTGACAACTATCATTATCTATTATATTCTACTTCTAGAAAAATCAGACATGTCTGATACCCAGGAAATACACATTCAAATCCACCCTGCTATGCATAATCGGATAGGGAATTTGGAATTTAAATTAAGGCTTTGTTTTGTACATTATAAGTCAACAGCAGTGAGATTTCAGCTCCTCCAGAACTAAACCAACATTGCATTATTAGCATTTCTCTCTCTAATGTTTTATAATTTCACCTTCTGTGCTAATTCTTTTTATTCCATTTCCTGAGCTGCTGCCTTATTGTATGACTACCTACCTCAAAAATTCATCACTGATACAATGCAGCTACATTGCATTGTATAATTGCTGAAAGATAAACACAACAATTTACGTAAACTACCTTCCCACTGACAATGAAGCCCGTTGTTCAAGAATAAGAAAAGCATCTCCTGGAGATGCTTCTCATCTCAGAGAAAATGTACTTTTTTATTTCACCTGAGAGCAGTTTGTCAAGAACTTCTTTATTCCTCTAAACCTCTCTCAAGGTTATCTCATAGATGTTCAAAAATTAATTGAAAAAAACAGTGACAAAGCAGAGAAAATTTTGGCTCCTCAAAGTGGTTTTTTAAGTTGCAGTTAACTCCTGCAAGCTCTGTGCACAGCCAGAAACAGGCACAGGCATGGCCCAGAATAACTTAAGCACTTGCAGTACTCCCAGAGACTGAGATGTATTCAGGCTTGAGAATCCTGCAAAATAAAGGAAAGAACAGAAGGCTTCTCTCAGCAGCTTGGGACAGAAGAGAGCGTTTCCAGGACATTACAGCCTGGCTGTTCTCCCTGGCAGTGGCCTTGGGGAAGAGGGCTGACACGGCTGTGTCCCAGCCCCACACCACCTGGGAAGCCTACCTGCAAAAAACGAGGTCTCAGAGCACCACTTTCAGCTTTTTAGGGCATTTATATCACCCAGGCAATGGTAAAGGTCCTTGAGAAAATCCAAAGTCAGATCAGACACATCCACAGTTTTTTCTGCTCCTGGGGCAGGGAGCAGCAGCTGTCTGAGAGCACCATTTGGCAACACTGGCCAGCAGCACAATTTCCCGCCTGAGTGGGAACAAGGAATTGCCTAGAACAGACAGATCAACCAACCAGACTGAAACCCCCTTTGTGGCTAAGCAGGGAATCATGGAATCATAAATGAGGCAAAGGAGCTGCTGCTGGAGAGACCCCCCAGGCAGTCCCACAGCCAAGTGACTCACAGGCTGACACTGCAGGGTGTGCAAGGAGGGAGGCAACTCTGAGAGCTTCTCAGGAGGAAAACCAAAGCAACAGTGTATGGAACACCATTTTATTGGGAGAGGAAAAGGTGGGGAGCAGGGCAAAACTGCAGTGGGGAAAATCAGCTTTAAACTTTCTACCACAGATGCCCAACACATACCATAGCAATCTATGAGGTTACAGAGGGAAAACATCTGAAAGCAAAAGCAGCAAAGCTCTGATCTGACCCAGAAAAAGTCAGTAATGACGAAGGGAAGGAATGACAACCTCCATCTGACTGGGTACTGGTGTGATTCCTTCCTTTCCTTTTGTCAGCTGCAGAATAACAACTTCAGTTTAAAAGATTTCTCCTCCCTCCCCGCAGATTTGAAGAGCACACAGGTGAAGAAAAGCAACTAAATTCAAGCAGTTTGCCTTGAATATTTTTTCCTCTAAATATGATTTGGCTGCTAGTCTGCACAACTGAGTCACTGTCAGTGTAGGTCAATGGTGTAGAGGCTGACTCACAGGGAGCTGCCAGTCCCAGGCAGTTTCTGTTTGAGGGGAATGTTTGGTAACATCTCACCTTTTATCTGCCACCTAAATATCATCTTACAAGTAATGCTAACTGTTATTCAAATGCCTTTCTTGTATATCAAAATAAGGGTCCCTAACTATTAGGAAGCTGTTTCAAATAAACATTTTAAAATCTTAAAAATATAGAAATAGGTTGGTGCTGATCTACTGTTTCAGCTACTGAATACCTGTCATTCATTTAACAAGGCTACACAACAAACCGTATTTTTTTCTCCTCTCTCCACAAATCAACTTTCACAGCCAGTGCAACAGGAAAACTTCCTTGGGATGTAGCCAAAACAAGCAAAATGTCTGTAAAACTAGTCCTGTAAGCCTGGCTCACTTTCATTTGAGCTGTCCAGACATTGACAGACTGCTAAGAACAACTAAGAATCTAAAACAGGGCCCAATTTTTTCATAACAGTCAGCACATCTGCCTGTTGTTAGTTCTCTCCTGATAACTCTTCCTGCCTCATGTTTATTGCCCCTAAATCATGTGTCATAATAAGAAACACAACTCCAAGGTAAGTAAATGTGAAAAACTTCGAGTCAAAGGGAAGCCAAAGTTTTTGATGGCTGACAAATTAGGAACCCCCAGAAGTCCAAGCTCAGCTTTACAACTGCTTTTTATATTCTCCAGTCTGTACTACATGGAGGTAGATTACCCCTGCACCTCTGGGCACACAGAGCACAGAACACAGCTTCATTTTTGCATTACTTTTCCTCCTTTCCTTTTTCGTCCCTCCACATAATCACAGTCCTCAGTGTAATCACTCAGTAGACTTTGTTCTCATCAGCTCGAGGTGCTGTACCTTTCAGAGGTAAAGACAAGCTTCACTCCTCTCACACTCAGCACGCTGCTCTTCTGCTGTTCCTTCTTCCTCCCTCAAGCAGGGAGCTGTCTGGGGGGATAAAAGGTGGTTACAATATTTCCAAAGGAAAAAAAAAATCGTATTATGAAGTTTTTCTGATAATTTTTTCCCCTGAATGTTCCAGCTGGGTTTTTCAGACCACAGATGTTTGAAACCTTCACAAGCCCCTCTGATGTTGCTCATTGCTAATTGGATTTCAGTATTTCTCACGTGCACTGTTGTTCTGCCCATGTCTTTGGGTCTCCAGCCATTTGTTCTGCCAATCTAGATTCCATACTGGCTGATAACCCCAAGTCTTCTCTGTCTCCACCTGGAAAATCTTTTATCATTCAGAGATTAATTTCCTGCTTCTTCTGGTTATCTAAATTATCCTATCTATCCACAGTGCTGCTCGTTTTCTGAGCTGTTATCTCTAAAGACAAAGAGCAATTGTCTTTGCAAACTTAGCCAGGAGCACACATTTACCCTGTGGTTTTCCTTGCTGTTCTCACCATTCCTCCCCATCCCACACCATTTACCGACCTGCTAATCCTGCAGGGAGCCACATAAAAAGCTGTTTTCCTTTAGCTGAAGTATAAAAGGAGGAAATCTGTTGGGATCCAATTTGTCTCTTGCTGATACATAACGTGGACCTGAAAGGGAGACAGAACTGCATCAGGTATTTAGTATTTCAGCACCCTCTACAAAGCAGTTGACTTAACTGCACATCCCTCCAGGACAGCGGCAAAGCTTATCAGCCCTAACTCTGCTGCTCCCTGAGCCAGATCAGCTCCAGCAGCTGCTGTGTGGGGCAGGTGAGGTGGAACACCCGGCAGTGCCCGAGTTTCCGCACGTCCAGTTGTCAGGGTAATTAATGTTCCACGGGGAGAGATGCTGCAGGTGACAGCGGGACATAGAGGAAACACAGCCTGTGCCTGCTGGCCGGGCTGGGGTGGTGTAATCTCCACGATGGGAATAAAGGAATCCACTGGAAATAGCTGCATTTTATAGGCAGGTCCACATGGCACCACAGGAAACATTAAGATTGCTCCAACTTAGCTAACCCAAGGAAAGGGAGATCCATGTATTTCATCTCATCCTGTAGTTTGGCTGCTGCTTCAGCCATTGATTTATCTTTTCCGGGCCATGAGAAACTAAGATCTAATTTATTATCAAATCAGTCTGAAAGAAAATTTCAGGGCTTTACAGTATTTAGTACTTTCCAGCCTCAGCCCTGCCTTTCAGTCATTGATTTTATTTCCCCAGATATTTTTCTTGTTAGAGATGTACAGTTTATTGCACATCCTCTTAACTGCCAGGAACAAAATTCTCCACAGGCTTGGCAGACTTCTCCCTTCATGTGCTCGCAATAGCATTTTTCTGTACTAATAAAAATAGGCTCCCTAAAATGGTCTCTCTGCTTAGAAGCACATTACTATCCCAAATTCTGTTTTTGTAAGGGGTGGTATGCACAGAAACTCACAGGTAAAGGTTAATGGCCATGCAGCTTTGGATTAAACTCACTAAAGGAAGCAAGCTCAGTGATTTTGGGATGTCACAGAAGTTTGGCTGAAGAGAAGAAAGCTAACAAATATGTTCTGCATGAAATTGTAAAATGTTTTCAGTTACAAGTTCTTGTAATTGAAAACACTAGAGCAGAACAGCGGTAGGC
Source organism: Neopelma chrysocephalum (assembly GCF_003984885.1). Lineage (NCBI taxonomy): Eukaryota > Metazoa > Chordata > Aves > Passeriformes > Pipridae > Neopelma > Neopelma chrysocephalum. The sequence continues at coordinate 6,010,020 of NW_020897740.1, read as the reverse complement.
TGGCTATAAATTTAATTTAAAGTGTACTCCCAGGGATTTCTGTACATAATTAAATGGAAAGTTGTTTTTCAGTGATTTCTCAATATTTATCTCACTCAATTTGTGTGTTTCTCTGACCAGAATCTTTTTCTGCTCTGTTAGCCATGACGGTTTGAATGTTACAGATATAAGTAATTTCCCATCCATCCAACAACTGAACAGAACTAATCAAGAGTAAAACACAAAGTGAATTAGAAAACAGAGACCGTTTTTAACCTTACCTGTATTTTACATATTGCAACTCAAATTGATTAAAATCCATTATGCAGCAACAATGAAGCAGGTAAAGTGGCCTTGATCTTTGAGAAAGACATGTGGAAGCCTTTAAACTGACAGCAATTCGTGACACATTTTCTACTAAAAAGGAAAGCAAGCAAGGCTTTAAAGAGTAATTAAGAGTGACTAAGTGTTCCCATGTGCCAATACCTGATGGTTGTATCAGCTGGAACAATCTACAGCTCCTGTTGTGCAGCCTCTACTGTCAAATGCAAGTCCTTGTACCGCTGGGGCCTCCATCCTTAAAAAATAGCACTGAATCAACAGCTTGATTTTAAAGATTTAATGGCATTCATTCTATTATAAAATATTCTGAAAACAATCCTTTTGATAACTGACAAGTTGCCAGAAACAAGGCTCTCGAGAGTCAGAAGTCCAAGAAAAATACAAATAAAAAATAACTTCTGAAAGATGGTTCCTCATCTATATTCCCTCATCTATAGTTCCTCATCTATATCCTTATCTATATTTCAAAATCTCACCCAAGATTCAGCTTTATGCAACAGAAGATCCTACTAAGGACTGCTTCTAGACTCTTCTCAGGGATCTAGTAGAAATAATTCTAAGAGCATCAGAAAATGTGCATAAATGATTTACAGCAAACTTCAGTGCATGAGCTCAAAAATCAAATTTTAAAAGTTTATGACATTAATGTATGTTCTGTAGATGAGCTGATGTGATAAAAATAATGAAAAAGAAATCAATTGCAAGGCAGAGATCAGCCAGCTCAGATTTCAAGTGCCTTAGGTCCCTCTTCACCATTTGAGAAAATGATCAACTAGATTGCAGAGCAACATATAAATTAGAATCAATTTCACTGAAACTTATCCAAAATTGGCATAAGGATGATCAAAGGAATTCTCTGAGTTTGTAAGGAAAAGTGCAAGTACTGATGCTGTACCTGTCTGCATCAGCACCCAGATGAACCCTGTGAAGGCAGGACTGGTTGCTCACAGAAATGCAGCCACCAAAAGCAGTTTTCAAAGGAGAAATGGCTCACTCCTTGCCATTATTACAGCCTATTTCAGCTCTCTCTAAAGTCATGGAAAATTGGCCCATAACCATTAAGGGAGCAGAGAAACTTCCTGAGAGGCTTGAGAATAAAAAATAAAATGGAATTAAAAAGTAAAACAAGCCCCAAAAAACCCTAACCCAAACCACCCCAAAACTTTATTCAGACTCTCACAGCTCAGCATTGCTTGTGAGCTGACACTAAAGGGGATAATTTTTCTAATTCCCACAGAAACCAAAAGTGAAAAACCAATCCATACCCTGAGTATGAGTAGTATATACATGTCAACAGGATGTCAAAAATGGGATTACCACACCTGCTGCTCAGTGCACAACCAGACAAATGCCACAACTGTTCCAGCACCCCCTTCAAGGGAAGCACACTGTGGAATTGGGTCCCCAGCTTGCTTTTCTGTAGGAATCTGCCTGCAAAATATTCTTCCACCTGTCAGGGAGTACCTCCATCCTCTGTCAACACCACCTAAAAAACCCTCTTTTCCTAGACCTGCTAGATTTTTCCCTAAATTTAAATTCATGTTCCTTTGTATCATTTACTTATTTTTCCACTTCTATATGGACTATTAATCCTACTATTTCAGTCCTAGAGGAAGGAAAAAAACGACTTATGCTTCAGTAAGAAAAAAACCAGGCAGACGCTCCGAGCTGAGCAGATGAATCCAAATGACAGGATAAGTGATCAAACCACACAAAGCACTTCCATGGTTGCTGGGTATTGTTAAAGCCTCCTGGAGAAGAGTTCTTGCTAAAGAGTAAAGAGCTCATTAGCACTTGTCATACAAGTGATCTACAGAGAGATCTTTCTGTCTGAAGCACTGAACTGGAGCTGACAGACCGTTTGCACCTCAGTTCTCCTGCACACGTTTCTCTTTATGCCTTATTTCCTAATATTGTTGTCAGAATAATTATTTTAGCACATTACAAGCATGTGATTGTCAGCTGAGAAAGTGTTATGCTTTTTCATAACCATTTCAGACACCTTTGCTCAGAGGAAACTGGAGCACAGGTAATCACCATTCACCACATTTTCATCTATTTCGGAATGATCATATGTTCGAAATCTTATGGAATTATAGGAATTAATTACTAAACAAAAACTACTAGTAGTGCATTTAAGTTTCCTTAATACATATTTCTTTCCATCACTGAAGAATTCCATTCTATTGCTATAAGAGGGGGCTGGGGGTGATTTTTTTGGTCCTCTTTGCTGAGAAGGCCACATTTGGGGTTTGATTGAGGGGTTTTTTACTGAGAAGATTCCTTTCAGAGACAGCTTCACTACTTGCCTATTCACAAATAATTTCTTACTATAATCTGGGCTACCCTGGGCTATGAGAAGGTGTTGCACACTGTTGAGAAACCAGGGACACTTCTCTTTGAAAATCAAACCTCTTCTTTGAGACCGAGCAGGGCTAAGTGATTTTTTTTATAGTCGTAGGTGAAAATGCAAAAGAAAGCACAGCTGCAGAAATGAGATAAGCTAATCTCAAATCTCAGATACCACTTGGTGAAGAAATCAAGTTTGTGAAGAGGGGGAAAAAGTATTTCTTTGACACGATTTAGCTGACAATTACTGAGATAAAACACTGTTCTTTTTTGTGATCCAGCCCCCACACTCCAGCATTAGAAAATTCATTCTGGTTAATTAGAAAATGACTAGCATAACCTTCTGCTTTGATCACACAGGGAGTCATCATTCCTCCCAGCTCCCCCATTTGCCAGAGAGCAGTGGCATCCTGGTGACAGGGGCTGTGCCGGCTGGGATGGATGTGCCAAGGCCCTGCCCCAGGGGAATGGCCTGGCAGCTGAGCTGGATCCCCACGGGCTGCCCTGGCAGCCTTGCCTGACCTTCACAGGAGCCACCATGGCACTTGGAACAGGGAATGGCTGTGATCTGAGCTCTTGAGCTGCCCCTTGAATATCATGGCAAGACCAGTGTGTGCCTCTCCTCCAACACCACCATTTCTGCAAAGAACATGGCTGAAGAGCCTGATAATGTTTCTGAAAACAGGAATTCCAGGGAAACAAGTACTCAGCACCATCTGGTGAGCAAGAGATAAAACCATGCATTCAATTTCATTTTAAGAAAAGCTGTTATTTGCTTCAATGGCTAAAATTATAATTTGGAAGCTTACCCATGAGACAATATCTCATGTTTGCCAGGGACAGCATTTTCTGATCCCCTTTAATCCATTAAGGAAATACAATCTCCCATCTCAGCAACAAGCCATGCATCTATTTCCCATGGCACACACATTTTTCTTCATCAGCTTACAGATCTCTGGCAACGTTAGCAAACATTGTAAGACAGTGCATTCCAAAGGCTGGCACACAAATTATCAGGCTGAACTTCCAAACACTTCTCTTCCAAAGTATGTCTCAGACCAAGTATGTGAACACAAGGGAGAGTTTCCATGTATCTCTCTCAGCTCACTAGTTCAGCGAGCAGAGGTGATAAATCCACCCAAGTACCATTACAGGTGTACACAAACTGTCAGGTGAGGGCAACTAAACCATCACTCTAACCAGGAGAAAGTGGTAAGGAAAATAAGATTAAAAGCTTCTTGTGGGCAGCTGGTTTTGCCAGAGGTTTTCAGCCCAGCTCAGACGTGAGGTGATGTGTAGGTGCAGGTCACTGATTTAGCACTGCATGACTTTCAGTCACTCACACATCCACGTGGGATCGGGCTGGGAAACACACCAGGCACATCACTCAGTGAGCCGTAAGCAGAACCTGATTCAGGCATCTAACTTGGAACTTGGGTCTACTTTCATCATCTAGAAACTCAGAGATGTAACATGGGCTGCTTACTACCAAGCTCTCAAGACCCTGCAGTGGTGGTAATTAATATCCTTTGGCAACAAAATTGTGTTAAACTACGTATGGAGGGTGAGGATGTGGTGTCTTTCTTTACCAGTGCCATCAGCTCACCAAAAATCTTAGCCATGAAAGGCAATTTGATTTTCAGGGTTCTTTCAGAGCTGGGTCTCTGCAGTTCTGGTCATCCATACTGGAAAAAAAATGAATCCAAGCTAAAATGCTGAATAGGTGTGGAGAGCAGAGCAGCCACCTCAACAAGAGGAGAGTTCATGACTGTTCTGTGCCATCAGTCTGGGACATTAGAGAGGGGGAGGCAGGATGTGACTGCTTCCCACAAACACGAAAACCTGTGAGGAATAGGTGCTGCTCAAGCTGACAGTTCCCAAGACAGGGGAATACAGTGACTGATTTTAAACTGGAAATTAGGAGGATCAGTAGAGCAATGATGTCCTGGGACAGTCAGGACAGAGGGCAATGGAGACAAGTAAGCCCCTTTTAAGATGGAATAACTACATTTGCAAAGGGAATTATGGTGGCTGTGACAGCAGGAAACAGGACTTGGTCACCCAGGATAACTTTTCAATCCCATGTTCATGAATATAGACATAAAACAAGGCAGAAATATTTTTCCCTCCTGCGTAGAGAAGATACAAATTAAAAAGGTACACAGACAGCTTCTATAGTGCAAACTCCAGGTGTGGGAGAGCTGCCTTTTGGTGACAGGCTGCAAAGCAATGAGTGATTTGGCAAAAAAAGATAAACCCATGCTAATTATAAGGTTTCACTTTCAACATTTCAACCAGTGCAGAAATACCTTCCAGAAATACCAATTAGCTGCATCAGACAGCAAGCAATTTATTCCCATTTATATCCATGTGACACTCCAAGTCTCAATTCACGCTTCTCTGCCTCTTCTGCTCTGCTGTGTTTTAGAAATAAATGTCTTTTTAAGTGTCAGGCAGGAAATTACAAAGCCACGCCATCGTAATGAGAGACAATTTCAGCTTCCCTTGATTGGAATCGCAGCCACCAGCCCTGGCAGCACCAGTTTCACTGCTCCCATGGTGAAAGTCTGGGAGCAGGACAGTAAATTCCCAGTGTTGCAGCATAGTTTCTAGATTATATTCCTCTCATCCTGAAGCACATGTATATAACACACATGAAAGTCATGCCCTAAACATGCCTATTTCTCAGGATGATGTGCTCAGATAGAGCCATTCTGAGTCACACTGGGGTGAAGGACACACACAAGAGCTGACAAGCAACAAGCATCAGCATTGATGGACAAATCTGAAGCAAATGCCTCCCTTGACTAAAACTAAGGGAAAAAAAAGGCCAAGATGTATAAAGAGAAAAGAAAGGTTTCTTCAGAACTCAGTATAAAAATCTACACAGTGGACAAGGGAAAAAAAACCACAGGAGAGAAGATGAAACACACTCCCCCTAAAAAAGATAACTGCAAACACTGTTCTCTCTGCAATTATTTCTCTCAGCACCTGCTACCCATTTAAAAAGTGCCTTTCATTTTTTATTCCTACTACTGCATTTTCAAGAACAATCAAACATATTTACAGGGAGCAGCCTGGTCTCGTGGCTGGTTTTCTGATGTCTCAGAAGTACCTTTTTCTGCCTCTGGTCACTGAATTCTGGACATAGAAACATCAGCCCAGAAACCAGTCACTCCAGCAAATTATTTTCTTTTTTTTTTTTTTTTTTAATTCCAAGTGGATAACTGTCCCTGACTTCAGGCAAACTAAAATTTGAGTATTTAATTAAAGTGATAACATTGCACAACCATACCATGAAGACAGGACAAGGAAGTGAAGTTGTGATACACCTTCCTTTAGTGCTAAACTGTTTGGAGTAATACAGAAGGTTTCTACTGGTCTCTAGCTCTGACTGGAGCTCCACTTTTACAGAAAAAGAAACCCAAACACATAACTCCTATACAATTCCAAGGCTTTTTGAAGCTTCGACAGGATTTTGACTTCCAACTCTGCACACCAGAACACTTCAATCTCATAAAAGTGCCTTCAGCTTACCATTAAAAAAAATCCAAAGCCTGTACAAAACTGAGACAAGAAGTGGCAGAAATCTATCCTGTATCTGACTGTGTTTTATGGCAACAGACAGTCTGGCTGGAAATCAATTCCTTGAAATTGGATGCTGCCTCTGAATTATTACTTATGAATCTCTCGCACAACTTGAAATTGAGAATTTTGTTTTATCTTCTTGCAAACATTAAAACATGTCAGGAGAATGAGATTTGATTGTACTGAAATGTGTAGTTCATCTCACTTCGCACCTTTCTGCTCTTCATTCTCAGAAGCAATGCTAGTTTTTCATGGTACTGAAAGCCTTGTTTGCATTCACTCCTTACATAGTGCTTCCATCATTCAACACTAACTTTAGAATGAGGTGACTAGACCTGACTGGAGTTAATTCTGGAGATGCATCACTTTACCCTGAGAAAGCAGATGAAATTATGTATATAAAACATGTTTCAGTGGCCATTCCTTAGTTCTTTGGAAAGATGAATCTCTGATTCCTCATTATCTCAGAAGGTAAATGGCAAAGGCTGTCATTTCCAAGGGTGCCATTAGGTGATAAACACAAGGCTGTCAGTAAACAGTAGCTGGGGATGCTCACAGTTACCACAGGCTGCTGCTCACATAGTTATCACAGGCTACTAAATTAATATCGGCAACCTAGAATAATTTCCAATCTATCAGAACTTACACATGATCTTTCTTACTAGAGCTGGACAACAACTTTTTAAGTGTTCTCCAGAGTAGGCAGAGAGTTTGCATTAAGTTCTTAAAAAGAGATTTTGGGCTAAACAATAACAAATATAAGATACAAACAATTACACTTTGAAATCTCTCTGGGGCCTGCAAACTAGTTTCTGTCTTTTCTTGCATTCCTTCCGCTTGGCCCCAAAGCTCAGAAGGAGCAGTAGGTTGCCATTACTTTGCATTCTGAAAATCTTCATGCACCCGTGTCCAAGGCACTGGATTGAGTCAGAGGAGCCAATTCCCCCTTCTGCAGCCCACTCAGGACCGCAATTCCACAGATGCACGTTGAGAACACAGTTATTGAGATCCCAATCCCGCGCCTTTCGCTGGAAGGAGGCTCGCTGCTCACCTCTGCATGGAGCTGAACTGGGCCACCTCAAGGAACCAAGGCATTACACTGAACCAGCCAGGAAGGAACAGCCAAGAATTCCTGGTATCGCTCCCTCCTGCACCTCCATACCCACAAAGCCCCAGGAATGCAAGCCCACAGAAAATAATTAGCAATTCCTGTTTATTGTGTAGCAATAGTAGTCGAGAAGTTACCCTGCTGTGCTGAGCAATGGGGTTTTTCTGTCAGACCACTGTCTCTGCTTGAAATACCAGCCTATGCTGGCAAAAATGACTTTTTAAGACAGGTATCACTTTAATTTGAACCACCAGGAGACTGGTAACAACATAAAATCAACCCCTGGGAGCCACATAGCCCCTGTTTTCAGAGCCTCTGCCAACATCCCCACATTTATCTCTGCGTTTAGCCATAACCCTGCAGCCCACTTGTACTGTGGGTGTTTTGCTCTCCAGCTTCCACTCCTCGAAAGCTCATTCCAGCGTTTGGCAGCACTGGGACTGGGGGCTGCTGGACCCCCTGATGAGCAAAACATGAGCTCTGTGTCAGCCAAGCACACTGTGCACATCCTCTGAAAAGCAGCATCCTGCCACTGGAGAAAATCGTTCAGTGTCCTTAAAGCTCAGAGTTAATCATGCAAAATGTAAATTGGGACTAAACCAGCCACCCACAGGGTGTAAACGGGAAATAAAGATATTAACATCAGATTCCCGCACATCTTAGCGACAGAACTACACCAGAGGGGGGAGAGAGAGAGCTGTGGGCTGACAAATAGTAATTAGCAAATAAAAACCAGCCATCCCAGTCCCCAGGTGGGACCAGCAGCATTTCCAGCAGCTGGTTCTGCGTGTACACAGAGCAGGCAGAGGTGCCAAGGCCTGGGAGACTGGGGCAGAACTTCCCTCTAAAACTCCCTCAGTAGTTAAACACCTGCTTATGCCCAGCCCAGTGTTCCCACCAATTCCCACTCCCTGTGCATTAACCATTTTTCCCTTGCAAACATGTCATCAGAAAATATCTCCCTGCTGAAGACAGTACTTAATTTTCCTGCAAGAAATTAATGCCAGTGAAAAGAACAGGCTACTAGCATGGAATTACAAAAGCTAAGGGAAAGGAACTTTGTATTTCCAACACTACAGACTAACAGGTCACATAGAAAGTACAGAAGAGACTCATCTTACAGATTGGTAGCAAAACTAGAACTGAAAATGGTAATGTTGACCTCAATCATTAAGTATCTAGTTAAATACTTAATGAGTAACTTTTAGCATTAATATTGGTTATACTAATATTAATTACTTATATACTATATTAATACTGGTTATAGTAGGTATTCCAGCCTATTGCTGTTAAGTCCTGCAATACTTGCACATCACTGAAGGCAAAGCTTGAACGTGCTGTAAAGAAAAATCACCACATAACATTAAAGCATTTAGGTTGTAAGTGTTTTTATATTTTTATATTTGTATTTAAATAGCACATCAGCTATTTACATTTATGCCAAAATTACGGAACCCACTACATATGTATTAGGCAGCATTTTATTGCCTCTTCTTGAAAATACAAACAATTGCATGATGCAAAATGATGGAGAACTAGTAGATGAGACTCCTCAGTCCTTCTGTGTGGCTACAGCTTTCCAAATAAAATGTTCCATCTGGAATAAGATATTCTGCTCAGAATAAAATAATGAGGAGGGGAAAAAAAAAGGCTTTATAAAGAAAACAATCAAGATTTGGAATAGCAAGAAATAAAGACTTTAGCATAGAGAGAAAAAACCTGAAAGTAATGGCAGAGCAGCCCCTGCTGTGCCGTGAGGGGACTCTGCCATCCCCCAGCAGTTTTTCACCTCCCACTAATGGGTTTCACTGCTTTCCTTGCCAAAGCACCTGCTAACCTGGATTTGGCTCTGAGCAAATGGCAGCCTTGGGGAGGGTACTTAACTGTGCTCTTCATGTAGGGGCTTCCAATTTCAATTAAAATGTGACTGAGAAGATTCACATCATCCATTTTTTAAAAACATACACCACCATCAAAGCTGAGCTTTGCAATTGATACCTACAGTAATCTAAGAGTCTTAACTTGAAGGCTAAGTAAGTAGTTGAGCTGTTTAAAAGGCTTGATCTTCTGTCAGATGGGAAATTCCAATAGCGATTTTTTTTTTCCTATTCTGAATGAAAATGTCAACAACAGCAGCCAAATAAACAAACAAAAAACTACATCTTAAAACAAACAAAAAGGAAAAACCCCAGCCTTTTTTTCAGAAGTACTGAACTACTAGTTCAGTTCAGAACTGCAAATGGACTTCATTTTACTAGTGAGGGAAAAATGGTTTATTGAAGTGGATACGAAGTCATTGAAAACTGTTTAAAATTAAATAGAATAGAAACAATAAAACAGAAAAAGGCTATTTCAATATAATTTAAATGGGACCAAGTTATATTAAGCTGCTTCTAAGATTGACAGATTCCACAAAATATTTTGCTTGTTTTTACAACACTAAGAGTTAGCACAGAATCTGTTCCACTGATTTATTTTTTCATCATGTTTCACTACAAATGCAGGACAAAAAGCAATCAAAGCAGAGGCAGAAGTATGGCAATTAAATTCAGAGGAAGACTACAAGTACCAAAGTCTGGGTTAACTATGACAGAGGTGAAAGGTCTTATTCCTACACTCACAAATGTTTCCCTCAGGTTTCTCTCCCTAACTTTGTAGCACCAGCACAGTGGGAGGACAGACACCCATTTTGTCCCAGTTCCCCCCTGCTCTGTACTCTGTGGAGTTACTTCCAAGTGCACAACTACACACCATAAAGAGCTGAGGTATTTTACAGCCACACTGCACAAGTGTAAATCACTGCACAAAGTACGGAGAGGTGACTAATCGGGCCCAGAGTGATACCCAAGGTACAGAACATGAGAGCTGTATTTTTGGGTGATGTCAGCTCAGAGAGGCAGAGCACTGGGATGCAGTGGTTGCCCAGCTCTCAGCAGGGCACTCAGAGCAGCAATGGTGTGTGCCCTCAGCCAGCACTGCTTCTGCCACCTGCCAAGCTTAACTCTTGCTCCCCTAAGATATATGGCAGATCCAAGTCTTTAATAATTCTAAAAAGATAAGAAAATTCATAAACTGCAGGCTCTGGAGCAGATCATGCTGTGTGTCAGTCAAATCCTGACAGATGGTGAGCCATTAGATTCCCATCCCTGGAAGCTCAGCAGCCCCTGGAACAAGCCCTGAGTAAGCACCAGAGGCTTTAAGTGAACATGCATTCAATACTTTTTATTTAACTGAACTCATTGCTAATGAAGGAACATATAGGGAATGAGCTAATTTATATGTTTATTGCAGCACTGAGCGGAGCAAAAAGCCCGGGATTTATCACAGCAACCCATGAGTTCATTTAAACTAAGAGAACAAAACCTAAACAGCTGTTCTGAAACCAGGGTAAATCTAACCCCATGCCTGCTTTCCTGAATGCTCATTAACTTCCTTTCTTTAGTCAAACACAGTGTATTTAAAGCTTGCTTTCCTCCCCTGCCTCCTGTGTGAAAGCTCTGGAAAAGGAGCTGCCTCTCACTTGTAGGGAAAGCATATCTGTTTCTGTCTTACTGTAAAACCAGGCTGCTCTGAAATCCCTTGTACATCCCCCACAAAACCCAAATATTCTCTGCCACTTAAGCTGCTGTCCTAACTCAGCAAGCAGCCTCGAACACACCCAGAGAGGTTTTTTGAGGAATTTTTAGCCACTGGAAGAAAACACCCAATTTGTTTCTTTTCACATAAATTATGTATTATTTATCTAAATATTTCAATCACCCACACTCCTAAAACTCCCCCCTTCTTCCAGAGCTCACCATTCCCACTCAAAAATCGGTGATTACATTTTCCCTACTTTAAATTCTCTCCCCGTTCTCAGTGAGCACCATCTCTTGCTTCCCCTTCAAGCACTCTCAGGCAGAATTGTTAATGCCCCATGACGACAACCCATGCCAGAAGCAGCACTGGGGTTTTGTACATATCCCAACACCAGGCTTCATCAGCCTGATGGGAGGATATAACAATTTACAAACTCCCTATAACTAATCAAATCCTGTAAGGCAGACTGAATCCTCTGATAAACCCTCATCAGGTGCCAAATACACGGGAAGGAGAGGGGCTTCATCAGTAGGAGGGCTAAACCTGAGGAGATGAATGAGTGTCATGTAGCTATTTCGTATTCCATATTCAGGTTTCCTGCACACAGGAGATACCCCTGAAGTCTGACCTGAAGGCAGCAGGCGTCACACTTCCCTTTCCCATCCCAGATCTGGCTTTAGCAGGGTCCATAACCTTTAACACGGGGTCTGTAACTCCAGCACTGACTGAGGGAAATGCTGTTCATCCCACTGTGAGAAAACTCTCTGCTATCTGTCTGAACAGGGCAGAAAAGTGCTGGGATGAAGCTGTATGGCAGGATCCAGGTCAGCTCCAGCCTGGAAGGCAAGATGCAGGAAGCACCTTGTCACCCTGTTTGCAAATAAACTGCACAATGTGTCCTTGGGGCTGGGTAAACTCTTCACATAAACAGTCTTGGTTAATCCCTTTTCAGACTGTTACAGCAATGCTGAAGAAGAGCTCTCTGTGGCTTCCAGAATAATGCTTTAATTATCTTTGGCTTGTACCTTTGAATGCCTTTTGGGCAATCACGAAAAGTTTGAGGCCCCCTTCAGGTGAGGTCCATGTGCCGAACCATGGCAGCCTTCCCAAACCAGGGAGAGCAGAGCAACCCGTGACTACCTGCCTTCCTCTGCTCATCCTCCCTCAGTATTTACAGCAGAGGGGGCAAAAGGGACACTTGCTCTGAAGGGAAGTCCAAGCCAGGAAAGCTACCCTGTGGCAGCTGGACAGGCAGAAATCCCTGCCTGGTGCAGGCTCCACACCACAGTGATTCACTCTCTCCACTCCCGTCAGCAGGATGAGGTGCCCAAGGCACAACAATGCCCCAGTCAGATCTACCTCTTCCTTCTGTGGCTCATGCAGATCACAAACTGAGCTTAACTGTTACAAACTAATGAACTGTTTCTTTTGCTATATCCAAATCCCTCTACTCTACTCTGGTGAGACTACCTGGAGTGTTGTATCCAGCACAGGAAGGGCACTGACTGTTGGAGTGAGTCCAGAGGAGGATCACCAAGATAATCAGAGGGAGCACCTTTGCAATGAGGAAAGGCTGAGAGAATTGGAATTATTCAAACTGGAGAAGTCTCCAGGATGACCTAATTGTGGCCTCACAGTACCTGACAGGAACCTACAAGAAAGATGGAGAGAGACTATTTACAAGGGACTGAGTGACAGAACACAAGGGAGTGGATTAAAATTAAGAGAGTAAGTTTAGATAGATATTAGAAAGAAATGCTTCCCTATGAGGGTGGTGACACCCTGGCACAGGTTGCCCAGAGAAGCTGTGGCTGCCCCATCCTTGGGAGTGTCCAAGGCCAGGTTGGATGGGGCTCTGAGCAACCTGCTCTAGCGGAAGGTGTCCCTGCCCACGGGGGCTGGAACAAGCTGACCTTTAAGGTCTCTACCAACCCAAACCATCCTATGATTCAAGTGTATCAAAGATGATATCAGAGAAAAAACAGAAGAGAGGGATGGGCAGGGCAAGAATACCAAATCTATGCCTAGAACAGCTCTTTGAAAAAGAAAACCAGAGTTTCAGTTTATTTTCAATTTGCAAGCAAGTATGCCCACTATGGGACTTGAATTAGAAACAAACTTCTTTGAGTGTATTCCCTCTCAAAAATAGAATATCCCAGAGTAAGTATACAAGTATATAAGTAAGCATACAAGTATATAAGATTATATAAACAGTTTTCTGCAAAGCAAAACAAGTATAACGTATTCAGCAAAATGCTGTAAGATGCAACAGGAACTATGTTCAGAGATTCCTGGATCTTCCCAAGTGGGGCGAGAAAGGAAAAGGAGAAGTACATAACATCCTAATGACTGCTCACATCACACTCCTGCAGCACTGTGGGAACATCCCAGCTTACAGAACTGAAGAAGAGAGGCTGTTTACATTCCTGCACCAGGTACAGGCTGATGGATAGTCAGAACAAAGGAAAATATTGCTTCTGTGAAAGAGAATAACCCTTCAGCATGCTGGGAAAAAAATCCTGGTTTGGAAGGGCTCTCACTTCACTCTAGGGCAAAGCTGTTTGTGAGGTTCAAGTCAGCTCTGTAAAATTCCATATAATTAAGCATAGGATTGATTTAATTGGTGGAATAGCCACTTGTCCCTACCAGCAGAGCTTGCCAGTGGGAATCTTCCCCCACAGACATGTTCACTGGGTGTTAAACACAGGCTTTCAAGTAACAGGATAATAAGCACAGTCCCGAGTTTGAAGTGAAATCCAGTAATGAGAGTACAAATTTTAATGACAATCCTTTTTAGAGCTGCATAAAAGAAGCTTCACCTGTTGAGATGTCCAGCAGTCCCTGTTAGTTTGGCCTTAGGCTGCTGGCACCTCCCAGGGCTGTTCCTCAGGTGTTCTGGCAGCTCCAGAGCTGTCTGTCACTGCTTGTGGCAGTTCTAAATCACCCAGCAAAGAGTTCAGCGCTTCCCAGGAATCCATTTACAGAGACAGTAGTTCTCACTGAGGAATTTCATCCAAAATGCTGTACCTGGCTTGATTTTATCCCATTATTTTGGCCGTAGCCAAATAAATCAATCCTTCATCTCTATTCTGCTTACTGTTTGTAACACGTGTTCTTTCATTACCTTCCAATTTGTGTCAGACTCCATCCTGTTTGCCAAAAATCTGTCTTAATGATATCTACAATCCAGTCTTCTAAATTATAAAGATGTACCAGTAGAAAAAGAGCTTAGAAACTTGTCCCTGTTTAGTAACAAGGATCCCAGACTACCCAGAATGGCTTTTGTTGGTGTTACAAGACACTGCACCTGCCATCTACTCCCCCGTCCTTGAGTTTTTATTTTACAGGTCTCTGCCCCAAATCAATCTCCTCACTTGGATTATTTTTTTTTTCTTTTCACGTGGTAGTTTGCACTTTCCCAAGTTAATATAACATTTTCTGACCACATAGCCAGACCTCCGGCCCTGAGCTATTACTCTTGTCTCTAGCAGTGACCCTCTTCCGCATAAATTAGCTTTGCAAACTGGCAGTCCCCCCAGGGCCACAAGCATATACACATCTCTTATCAGTAAGCAGTAAATTAGATAGTCAAAAGTTTCACATTTTCAATATCACAAGTAGAGTTTTTTATATTTCACTGAGTCAACCAAATAGAGACGATGATTCTTTCTCATTAAAAAAAGTGAAGTACTTCTTGCTGAGACAACATCTTTCATTTCAGAGTTCCTCACATTTCTCTAACACATTAAATGAGACAGTAAAGTAGGATAAGAAGATCCCAACACATAAGGAAATGCTGGATATTGTACATCCCACTGCAATTTAAGCATGTGTGAGTGGGTACTAGAAGATTCCTTACCTGCTCCCCAAATCATTCCTCCAAACCAAGAGCACACTCACTCTGACCCCGTGACATGGCAGCAGGTTGCTCTCTAGTCACAAAGGACTTCATTATTTCTTTTCACTAAAGAAAATGTCCCCATCCCATCCAAATTCAGAAAGCCTGGGGGGTCCTGAGGAATCTGTATTTATCCACTCTGATAATCAGAGATGTTTTCTTGCAAGAGCAGAACAGCTGAGGAGAATAAGCTCAATTGTCCCTCCAACCCCTATGACAGCTGAGAGCCTGAAGTAATTGCTAAACATGATCAAATGCCTTCAGATACACAAAACCAAAAGAAAACCCACCAGCCTCCTGCAGCATGATAACAGTAGGGAAAATAAGCCTCTTTACACTTACACCTTTCTTCCATGTGCTACACAGTTTATTCGTTCTCGGGACACATTAGTTGTTATGTGTGGATACATCACTCATTGATTGTAATCACTGAATTCAGAGATTATGAAAATAATCCTGAAAAAGATCTTATGAAGCCAACTGGTCCATTCCCCAGCTTCAGGACAGGACCAGCTAAAATGTCATGCAGGCTGGGCCCACGACCTTCCTGTCGGTCACATATGCCAGTAGGTTCTCCCTCCCACCACCAGCAGGGCTTAGACAGCCCAGTTAAAAGCAGAACTGGCTTTCTGTTGGAAAGGGAGTGAGATCTGCAGTTCAAGGAAACATAAAACACATTAGGAAAGAAGAGTAACACACTCTGGTAGAAAGTATCAGTTCAATTTCTTTGTCGTAAGTCACAGGACAACGTTCCTTTAAAACACTGTCACTGGGCAGCAAAATAAGCTGTGCTTTGCCCAGCCCTGGCTAAAGCTGTGGATCCTCCAGAAGGAACTGGGATTATGCACATGGCTTTTGGAGGCATCTGGGAAAGCACTGGAGGGAAAAGGTTGTAAAGACCAGAACAGGCTGGGAAAGAGACTGAAATCCAGCCAGTAGCACAAGTGGAGCCTGGGAAACGAGAGGCACACACAGGATCAGGGGTCTGAAGGGACAAAGATTACAGGGAGCAGAAGGGGACTGGGTGGGGTTTGTCAGCAAAAAGGGCTCAGAGCCAGCACAGAACCACCACTGTGGTAGGACACAGGGAAGACTGTACTGTAATTCCTGCTCTGTTCTGTTTTACCTGCCACTGAACTTTTCCAGGTCTCATTCCACATGCACAAACACAACCACACAGCCCCAGAGCACACCCTGGTGTGCCAGCACTACATCCAAGCAATTATCCCAGTACGGCAGAACACGGCTGCGAGAAAAGCTGTTTGTTGTGCAGAGCCTGGAACTCCAGGGCTGCACTTCCACTTGAGCAACAGTGATTGCTCAGCTCCCTCCACCCAGATCCTCAGCGTGCTGCACTTGGTTTCCCAAAGGCTGGAGGAAAACTTGCTGTGTTTTCCTATTGTTCTCCAAAGGGATGGCAGCCCAGAGGTCAAGAGCCAGAATGAAAACCAAAGCCCACTTCAGAGTGTTACACAGGAGAACATCTTGCAGCCCAGCTGCCAGGTATATAGTTGCAGAGCTTTCCTGAGGCTCACACATTAGATCCCAAGTGCTGCTGAGTGACACTCCTCAGAGTGCCAAGGGTCACTGATCCCTGAGCAGCTGCTAGAGGAATGGCAAAGGAGCAGACTAAAGGATCTGTGGATCATGACAGTCTAACAAACCCCACTTTGGCCAGACCAGGTAATTCCAGAGCAGACAGCCGCTAGGGATGGCATGGCAACAAGTTACCCAGAGCACATTCATGCCAAGCTCGTTTAAACCTGCACAGGCACAAGAGAGAGAGTGATGCAGACCATAAAACTGAAAAGGGACCTGCATCCATATTCTGATTGCCACTGTACATGAAAATCTGTAATGTACCTTCTCTTGCTTTGTGGGCACCCCTTAATAGGATGGGTTACTGGGTATGGCTTTAGTGCCACACTGGCATTCAGGTGGGAGAGAAATCTCACCTCCAACTAAGATACACAGGTAGGAACAGTTGGGGTTTTTTTCTTCATGTAAGCCAGTCGAAAATGGCACCACTGCTTTACACCAAAGCACTTTTGCTCCACTGTGCATGACAGCAGATAATTAGAGCCACAGGGCAAGAAACAAAATCTTTGTTTACAATGCAAAGCATCTGCAGCTTAAATCACACCCAGGGGACAGTGATTTGTGCAATCATTAGGATTTTGAATGTTGCTCTGACAGATGTTTCAGGGACAATAGTTTGAAAAATCCTGGAAAGATGTTTAAGCAATAAAGCTTATGCCTATTTTTTTCCCACCTTATAATTGTTCCTTGAAGACATAAGAACTTATATCCATGAGCCTGGAGTTTGGCCTCTAATTCCACACTTCACTGCCAGGGCCTTTAAAGAGTAATAAACAGGCAAATATTCCAACATTCAGACTTTCCATTAGGTTGATCTCTCGTGAGCCCAAGTTTCATCCTATTTTGCAAAGTTTTATGTTAGGAGTGTTTTAAAACAAGCAATCTCATAACCAACCCTGTGACTTTGTTCTCATTAGACCATGGATCTCCACCATGCTGGTGTCATTGGGAAAGGGATCTCAGCCAGGATGTGATCTCCCAAAATGTGCAGAGTTACATTTTTATATTTCTCCTGGCCTGCACTGCTTTCTCTAAGGCATAGAGTAGTTGAGAACTGCTGTACTAGACCTCTGTAGCACAATACAATTTCTGGTACAAATAATTCCTTAGTTTTGACTGCTTTTGTTCAGATCTTTACTTGTTCTTAATACTTTCAAATACCCCATTTCTCTGCAACATTTCTCACTGTGTCCCAATCCCTTGATCCCCACAAGATTAAACAGAGACCATGCAGGTAACACTGTGAGATTATTCCAGCCAGTGCCCCCAGGAGCAGATTTGGGCCAAGAAGGCCGTTTTGCCAGACCCCAGGTGTTTCCATGCAGGGAAGCTCAGTCTCCTGGAGCCACCTCACTGAACACAGCATGCTGACACCACTTATCCTTTCAGAAACCAGCAGTTCCCACCTATGGATGCCTCTCTGCTTCCAACATTCTGCTCTCCTTTAGAGATTTACTCAGACTGTTCCTGGAGGTAACTGAGCCACGTAAGTCATTTATCGAATTACAGAAGGAGCTCAGGAGTGCTCTGATGCAAACTCCAGGGGCCCACTTAAACTGCAGAGCCACTCTCCTTTCTTTCTGTGGTGCTGACAAACCAGTTGTCTTTGTAATGTTTGATCATAGCTTTCTAAAGGCTCAGGAAACACCTTCACTTTATAATGCAGCCACTAAATAATTTATTGCAGTCTTATTTTTAACCATATACAAAACAGAGACCTGCCAGAGATCCAAAAGTCTCTCCTTTCCATATCAGAAAGCAAGATTAGGATACAGAAAGTATCTAAATTAGCAAGAGGCAGTTGACTCCCCAGTAGTTTCACACCAGCTGGGGTGACATTTTCAGTAAGCCAGCAAGGCCAACAGAACGTGCTCTACAGAAAATTGCTTTGCTTAAATAACTCTGTTCCACATCATCTTTCTTTAAAATCATACACCAGAATACAAATGCCAGGGAAAACAAAAACCCCTGTGTACATTGGAGTTTGCTGATTAAGAACCAAAGAAATGCACATGGTGTGCAGGACTTAAGCCAGTGTTGTCTTTGTGCAAAACTGAAACAGCTTCTACCCAAAGCCTGTGGCAAGGGAGAGAAGCACCAGGGAAAACCTGCACTTCTCCCAGCAGGTGTGAGCACACAGATAACTGCTCAGGCTGCTCCTTGCTCTGGGAAATGTTGGGAGTTTGTGTGACGTCCTTTCATGACATTAAATCCTGCAGATTCCCTGAGACTTCTTCTGTTCTCAGACTGTCCTATGCCAGCCATCAAATTCCAAAATGAATTCCCTACAGTGTCTTCCTGAAATGAACCACCAAAACAGCTGCCTTTACACAAAGGTGTCTTTGCCCGGAATTTAATTTTGGATTATTCATTACAATCCAGGCAGGATTTGCCAGCAGCATGCCAAGGAAAAAGAGAACTGGGCATGGCATGGCATGACATGTTGCTGGGGGACATCTACAGAGAAGAAAACCAGTGGGTAACTCTTTTGCAGCTGTCCTTGGAATTTGACTGATACAGGTTTGAAAGGACAGCTCGAGAAATAACCTGGAATTCCCAAAATTGTTGTTAGGGCACAGTGTCTGTCTGTTAGAGCTGTATGGTGGTTACTGCCCTTACACCCTCCACATTGGCAGCCTGCATTATGATCCCTAAGAATTCGCACCCTTTGGGTTCAGTTTCATTATAAGAATCAGCACAAATCTATGAAAAGTTGTTTAATGAAATTTGAGTGGAAAAAAATAAAATAAAATGCTCCCCATTATTTGCAATCTGCTTTGGACACACACCAAGCAGGAACTCACGTCTCCCTATTCATTAGGAAGGCTCACTGAAGCTTGGCTTAGAATTAGTCATGACATGAGGCAATAGAAACAATTTATTGACATTCGTGTGTTTGACATCTTTGTTCACACAGATTAAAACAAAGGGCCATCCAGGCCTTTTTGAAGATGTCAGACACTGATGATGTTAAAAAACCAGCTTTTTCCCTTCTTACAGCGAGAGGTTTTTCAGAATGCACATTGAATTGTTACCACCATACCTCTCACCACTTTCTCCTACTCTGCCATTACCACAATATTACTCATTCCTTTATGTGGCATCCCTGACACTGAGACAGCTGAGAAACCCAGTTTATTATAGTAAAGAGTATGGACTACTTTGTCTTCCTCTAAGCAGTTACAAACCTATATATAAAATCCTCACAGCAGCAGGGAGAACATTGGAGAAACGGGATGGATTCCCTTTTCTTCAGTTTTAAGCTCTCTCTGTTTCAAAATCCAGAATTACCCAGTCTGATTATCTTAAACTTTTGCCAGAATCCATTCTCTTTCAGAAAGCTTGGAGTCAAAACTGCCTTGAAGACAACTCAAAGCTACCATTTAAAGTGACTTTAGATGTAAATTATATAAAGACTGTGCATCATAACCCAACCCAAAGGGCCAGAGATGAGAGCAAGGGAGACAGAGTGTGCAAATGTGAGTGCAGGATGGTACCTCACAGACCTCATCCCAGTTTTACAGCCTCATTTCCTGCTCATTTCCTACTCTCTTTTTCCTTAATCAAATCTATCTGCTTATGCATTTTTAAGAAAAACACTCAGATTGTTTCACTAGAAATAAGCCATTTTTTTCCCCGAGCATTTGCTCACAGCCAATGAAATGTTTTTACATTCTCGTTTGTCATTGCATAATAAAGAATCCAAAGTTAGAGCTGGCTCTCCTGCCCTTCATCTGTTTCTGCTTGGAATGTAATCATGGGTTTGGGAGTAAAAGAGATTAATAGTAATTGGCACAAGCTGCAGAGAGGAAATCTTTGACTAGCAATAAGAAAAGGAAATATTTACAGCAACAGCAGCTCAGCACTGGGACAGACTGCTCAGCAAAGCTGTAGGATATTCCTGGACACAATCAAAACTCAGCTGGACAAGTCCCTAAACAACTGGACCTAACTTTAAAGCTAGTACTGAGTTGGACTAGGACCTCCAAAGCTCCCTTTCAATGTAAATTTAATGCCAGATCCAAGAGCAGGTATTCATTGTGTGCCTATAAATCTTTGTAGATGTACACCCCAAATCACTTTCATTGTTAGCCCTGTGGAAATGAGGCATAAACCAGGCAATTCCATGGCATTTGTTTGTCTAGTGTGCCTTGCCACCTTCTCCCAAACCTGCAATAACTTTGGAAACAACATCAGACAGATTTGATGGAGGTCTCGAAGACAATAGTATTTCTAAATGTTTCAAAATAAATACAAACATTGACACACACAGAGCAGTCCCACAGCTGGAGGCAACCAGGGCACACAGTTTGTAGATGGCTCTGCCATCAAACATTTTACAACATTCCTCTCTCCCTGCCCGAGGGCTCCATCCCGAATGAAAAGCAGCCATAAAGCAACTGGCAGAGCAGGTCGGCTGCAGCACTGAGGGGAAATGTGAGACAAAGAGGATAAGAGTTTACCTGAGTGTGTCAAAGGAGTCCAAGGGAAAATATGAGGCAGGAGAAGGTGGATTTAGTCCGTGTATATATGCTGATGTGAATCCTCACATGTCAACTTCCCTTACCACACTCTGTGTCTCAGTAAAAGCCTAATATTTTATAAAACAGAAAAAAACCACTTTAGAAAGAGCCCTGCCCAATGAAATAAGAAAAACAAATAACTCTGCAATGCACCTACGATCTGTCAGCAGGACAGGTCCCTCCTCATCATCAGGAGGGTCACACCAGCACCAACTGATGGGCTATTGCTGATTTTCTGTGTGCTCCAGACTGGAGACAGAAACAGTACTTCAAACAAGATGTCTAAAAGGAAATCTTCAGGGTTCCTGCTCCTTCATGAGAGACTCATTCATTGAACAGCGGGCCACAGTGCAGGTCACTGAAACAGCAATTGAAAAGCAGCTCAGGAGCACATTAGAGATGCAAGGAGCACAGATAAGAGGCATTTACTGTGCCTCGGCTTTTAAAGCTCCAAAACCTGAAGTGTTTCTGATGCTGTATCCAACAGCCAATTTTTTTACAGAATATACTGGCAAAATGCAAAAGCTCCAGGAGTCTTTAGCCCACATGTAGCTGCAGGAAGAATTTTCCACAGGAAACGAGAGTCCCACATAAATCAAACAGCCAGACCTGTTTCACTGCTGTTGAGAAGAGAGATGCTCTGGGGTTCACACCTTACAAAACAAATATATCTGCACAAACAAGAAACTGAGCAAAGGTTTGCCTTCTGCTGCACAAAACTTTTAAGTACTTCAAGGTCATATAAATAAGAAATCTTCTTTCAAACAGGGATTTCTCTGGTTTTCAACAAAACTGTGACTGCAGTCTCCAGTTGAAAGAGGAGTTCCAAGGTGTGCGTGGTACTTCAGTGGTGAGATGTGGGCAATTTTAGATGCATTTTCTCATGGCTTTTCTGCTTAATTATTCCATTTTCAGCCTTTTGGACTCTCAAATCATAATCTTGTGAACCAGCTGGTATTGAATAGCTCTGCTAAAGGTCATAAAGTCATTTTGCATTTATGCCATTACCACAAGCAAGTTCTTACTGTGCAAAATGATTGCTTGAAGCCTTCTTTTACAGAGATTGTGAGCTCAGCCTTCAGCAAGTGTTAACAATTAATTAACTCGGCATTAGTTTACCATACAGTCAGGTCAAAAACATCTAAGAATTGTCTGTTCAGATATATGCAAACTAACAAACTAATTTGCTCTGGTCTACTGAGTGCCTAATTCACCAGTTACATTCTGCTTCAGACTAATTTGAGCCAGCAACAGAGTTCTGGTTTTGTTTCCATGTGACTTCTATTCGTTTCATCTAAATTGCGGGAAGAAAAAAACAAGGCCCTCCAACATCCAGCCCCACAAAGAAGCCCCATCACTTTCTTTAATGAATGTAAATTGGGACAGACCAAAAAAACGGCAAACAAAAAAAAAAGGTCTTTTCTCAAACCTCAGTAGAAAGAAGAAATTAAACAGCCCAAGGGTACCATGTTCTGTCCTTTTTTAACATTGCGAAAGAAAATTTCAGTTCTTGATTTCCAGGGGCCTTCTTAATATATACTGCATTAATTCATCTAAGTTTAATCACAAAATGTAATTTAATCTTGCTTATTGTGCCAGTATGTTAGCATTTCACTTTCTGAGTATTTGGTTCAGTTGATTTTATGAAACCATCTAGAAAAACCAATACCTCCTAACATTTTTCTAACACTTCTCATTCAAAACACCATCACATTTCCTTAGTCCCCCACTGAAGTCTCCCTCTCAATTTTCTCTGGACTTATTTATTGAGCCAGGCTAAATATCTGTCACTCATTAAATAATTTATTTTTTTTTTTCAAAGTTCCAGAGGGTTGTGAGCTAAAGAATATAAGTCTCTTGTGGTACTACCAGACAGCCTCATGTATTTCACTGGGACTTGTAGAGATTACTCGGGTGGAAAACATATTACAAACATCAAAACAAACAAACAAAAGACAATTTTAATTTATTGCTCCACCATGTCAAGTAAATGCATTGAGTTTTTTCTACCTGTTCACCAGAAAGCTTTTCACCTCTGCTCTCAAAATAATTCAACCATCAGCCAAGAAAGGCCTTGCTGATTATCTGCATTTACCTTTACAAGAAAAGCCACCCTTGCATTTCATGGGATTATTTAAATGTAAATTCACCACGATGGGACTCTCAGCCTAAATCATGAGGAACTGAACCTGCTACAGGCTAAATTCCTGCCCTCAGTTACTGTGAGGAAGCCACTGGTGCAGACAGCCACAGATTCACACAGATTTTAAAACTCATCATCGTGTTTGAGATCATTTGTCTACCCAAAGCAGGAAGTACTGTCCCTGAACTCACAGTAGGCAAAGTGACACAGAGGGTACAATTCTGGGCAGAGAGGAAAGTCCCACATATCCTGCAGAGCAGAGATGGCTCCGGAGTGGGAAGACTCAGTGCAGCCCTGAAGGAGGGAGCCAAGAGGCAGCCCCTTGGTGGGCCTGAGTGGAGGAAGTGGAAGGAAAGCAGCAGGTATTTTTAATTCTGGAACAAAATTCATACCCAAATGGCCACAGTATCTAATGGCAGAGTAATTCTAAGACAGTTTGCAAAAAGGCTTTACTGAAGTGGCCTGTTCAAGCCTGTTAGAAGCCACACGTTTATTCCACATGATCCCAAGGTCCCAGTAATCTCCATGCCATTAGAAGGGTGCGTAAACTTGTAAGGTGGGATCTCTCAGAGTCCACACCTGAACAGATCCCTGTGTAACACACAGAATTCATATAAGGCATCTGGTGCTCTGTCCAGGTCTGATTTCCAGCTATCAGTGCACGACTGAAATCTCCTGGGAGATCTTCTGGCAATTTCTGAAACCTGACAAAGTTAAGGTGCAAGATTTTGTGTGGGACCACACCTGTCTTACAGCTTCAGAGCTCACTATCAATCCCAAATCCAAGAGAACCTTTACCCTCCGTGCAGGCAGTGACCCTGCAGTGGCACAGGTCCCTGGAAGGGACAAGGAAGGCTCTTCTCTGCCTCTCTGCTATTTCTCCACATTAAGCACAGAGGGACTTCTACCAATCAGCAATTCCCTAAGGAAACTGTCACTATGCCAGTGCCCTGTTTTCAATAACCCCCTCTGAACATGTGAGCATGTACAGAATTTGCTGTTGGGGGATTTGAGTCTATTCAACACTTGGCTAAGATCTCTCTCCAGTTGTACTCAGCCGAGATCCATAAAGCAGAGTGTCCATTTAGCTTTATCAAGTACATTCCATGGAAGGAGCTAAACTACATATCATAATAAAGCCAGATGAACTGATGACAAAAGTGAGTCAACAGCTCAATTCAGCTTCATGGAGAAAAAATATCAGTTCAGTGTATTTTCCAGCTCATTAGGTTTGTTTTTTTTCTCAATTATGTATAAGTGTTGCCATTAAAATGATGGATAAGACAACAAAACTTTCCATCTTCCATATATCCAATTAGAATTCCCACATGGTACACGACCTTCAGCAAGTCAGAGGCAATACTGGCATGCCAGGAGTCAGCAATTAACATTCCTGGAGCTCTCTGAGCATTCTGTTGGTTTAACAACAGTGATGCCAGAAAAGGGGAAACCATCACTGACTTGCTGTGTTGAACCTGGGCAAGATACTTCGGCTTTTGCTTCCACTTTCACACCCTCAAAAATGTCGAAATTCAATTTTCATTTGTGAAAGGCTGGCTCATGGGTTATGCAGATGGATAACGAACCAGCTCAAAATCTTGGCTGCATATTCCATCTGGGTTTTGGTGGGAGAGCTGACAGAGCTGTGACAGGAGCAGTGCATTCCTGGGCACGCTCTAACTCAGACATTAAGCACACCAGTAAACCAGTACTTTTCTGAAGGACTGACATTTGGGAATGGATGTTGTTTCTCCCTGTTCCCATCTGTGAACTTCTATAACATACCCTCTGTCACTGTGACTCATGCTAGAAAAAAAAAAAGATGAGGAAAAAAAATAAGCTTACACAGTCTGAGACTGAAAGCAATGTTTTTAGGCTAACCGTGGAGTTCTGCAAGGTTTTCATTATATGAGCATCGAATGAGACTGAAAGGCAATCAAAAACTGCTCTGAAAGTGCCACAAAGTCTTGATTTGTTCCCAACCCCCTGTTCCCAAGGAATTTGCCCACACTGCAGCTTTTAGTGGTTGACTTGACACCGTTTAATGCCAATCACATCTCTCTCCCTGTAAGCACTTTGCCACAAAGCTTTCTCCAGGACCAACAGTGTGTTTATGGAGTAAAACCCACCTCCTTTCATCTGTCCCAGCTCCCCGTGCAAACCAGCAAGGAATGGTCACACTGCTCCTTGGAGTGGAGACATCAGGGAAGGAATGAAATGTCACCAAGTCAGTGTTCCCCAGGATAACTTCAGGGCACCATAATACCCTGAATACCTTGATTGCTCTAAGGTCCAAATCAAATCATACCTCTAGAATTTAGGAGGGATAGCCTTTTACTACATATTGCTCTGTTCATTCAACTTCTTACAAATAGCTGGTCAAGCACTGACAGTATTGGAAGTGATGTTCTTTTTATATGTAAAACCTCATCTCCCAGGAAATTTTAGGGGAAAGAAGAGTGCAGGTAAGGATGTTCAAAGGTCCTTTTATGGACAAAGGCCATTTCTGAATCTGCAGAAAAGGTTAAGACTTTCCTATTACCAGAGGAGCAAAGGGCTTCTGAAAAGCAAATTGGCAAGTCACTTCTTTCTTGCCTCCCCACCTGTAACTGCTGTAAAAGCCAGTTACACTTGCACTCAGGGAATGCAGAGCCTACAGCTCCCACGGAAAAGAACATCCAGACATTTTCAAATGCAATAAATGTAACAATTACAGACAGTCTCTCTCTGTAGAGGTCATCAATCGATTGCAGTTGCACTCAGAGTCCCCAGAGCCTCTCTGGCAGAGTGCTCTGACCAAAGCTCAAACTGTTCCATGCCATATGTTTAATCCTAATTACTATTTCTAATATGGAACTCTCTAGCAAGGTGCATTAAAGCCTAAACCACATCCAAGTCTTCCAGTGTAGTTCTTGTGTGCTTAAATCCACCAGGACTACAAGCCAGACAGTGTAAGTACAGGTTTTGTGAAAGTTCCCCCAGCCAGTGTTACTCCTCTTACACAAGTCTCACATGTGGCAGTTTAATGTCCCCATTTTAAAAAGAACAACTCCTCCAAGGAGGCTTGGAAAGCTCTGTGCTGGGGACTGTCTGACCTTTCCCTCACTGGTGCTGGGGAAGTTGAGCTGACAAACTTAAAGAAGAGAGTTCAAAACCCAAACTGTTCAATTGTCAGGCCTTCAAAAAAAGGAAATTTGTCCCGAGCAAGCAACCTGTGGAGAAAGAAGGGAATGCAGCTGGAGAGGAGGAATCGCAGCTTTTTGCATGTATGGATAAAAATAAATGCAGCAGTTCCCACTGGCAGCTGCAAATAGAATTTAGCCTGCTCATTTCTTACCCCAGTGTGGTTGATACAGGCCAGCCCATGAGATGCTGGGCAGGTTCAGTGTTGGGCACTGAGAGCTGCGGGCACCCTGAAATGTGTCAACAGGAACAAAGGGACAGACCTACTTCTCTTATGTCAGATCTTCACTGTCCATCGGCTTGGCATTGCTCCAGGCAAGTGCAAGCCCGGGAAACCTCTCCCTGTCCATCATTTCCAAGACTAGGAACTGGCAGGAACCTGCTGAAAACAAGCCTCCTTAAGAACACAGTCTAACAAATCATTGCAAGCACTTACTAGAAAGGTCTTGTTCACCTACACACACACACACAGACTTCATGCAAATGAATGAAACGGGAGGGGATCAGGGAAAAACAGGTGCATATTCCAAGCTTTCCTTCATTTTCGTTGATTTGTTTTTCAAATAGGTTTACGTGAGTCTTCAACTAAAATAGGTTGAGAAACACTGCCCTCTCTTCTCCCCTCCCCAAGGCAGGAACAGCCACATCTCCAACACTCCTTCCAGACTGTTGTCTCCTCTGAATCACTTCAGCTCAGCTTGGAATTCATCAGGGTCACTCCCCAGAGGCTATAAATTAACAACCTCATAATGCAGCACTTTCTTGTGTGCAGAAAGTCTTACAGGAATATTTTAACATTTTTAACACGTGACTTAGCAGGCAGTCAAGGTGAAGACAAACTAATTGCTAGCCAAGCAGTAAGAGGGGAAAAACAAAACCTGGTACCTGGCTCAGAGGGTGGGCAACTTAATCCAAGAACTGGCTGTCAGCAGCGACAGTGCTCCCTGCTACATCCCAGAAAAAGCAGCTGGGAACAGTGTGAGCTACACACTGTATCTGCTGTAAAACCCACCAAAGGACCTGTTTGCACGAACTGGTCTTTTTATCTTACCAGTGGCACTTGTAGTCACGGTCTCCATAGCGCCACGTAACAGCAGGGTTTGTAATTTAATCACGTCATGACGCACTTTTCCTTTCATTTTGTTTCCAAGCTTCCTACCTGGCAGCGTTGCTGGGGGGCCCTGCTTTTTCTAGTCTGAGAACAGTAAATGACTCTCCTCTTCTCTGGTCATTCATCAGTTCCGAGTCTTCTCTCCTCCCTTCTTCCCACCAGTCACTCCCAGTCCCTGAGTAGCTCATAGGTCACAGTAACACCAGGGCTCTGCCTGCACAAGGACTGAAGCAAACTGTGAGGAGGGACCTTTGGTGTAAATGTGGTGTTAACCTGAGCCATGAGTGCCGTGAGGGCTGCTTGGATCCCACCCTGCAACACAAGAGCCTGGTAAGACAGATGAGACAAACAGCAAGAGGCTCCAGACAAATACACATCATGATCCATCAGCCTCAAGTGGAGGTCACACAGTGGGTCCTGAGCCAAGGCAAAACACAAAGTAAACAGGTTAAATAATCAGGCAATCATTTTACCTGGGTTTTGCTTCCTGTAGCCAGAGGATGTCTTTGATGCATGGCAGTGTGTTTTTACCCACTGTAAATGGCACTACCGGGTGGTTGCTGTATTATACCCTTAAGGTTAACAGATGTTTTATACCAGCTGTGTGGGGGAATCACTGTGATGCTCTTCATGGAGCAGCAAGTTACATTCCCTGGAGGTAAGATTTTAAAACATTTTATAGATCCTGTTAACACAAAGCAGGAAGGAAAAGGAGAGGGAGTGTAGGTAAGAAAAAACCACAGAAGCAAAAAAAACAGCTTCATTCTTCCTTCCAAGTCTGTATCATCTGATACCATGTCTATAACATCACTAAAGGAAAAGTTTGGCTGTGTCCAGTAAGGAACAACCTGAGAGAGACCTGTTTCAAGTGAAGCCCACATGGGGGTCTGCATGTAATATATAATGCAAGCACTGCTATTGGGATGGTGAATACAATAGAAGTGTAAGCTGTGACTAAACACTGGCTCACTTCTTTGTTAGCAGCAGTAGATGGCAACAGTGGAAAGTCAGTTTTAAACACTAAGCTGCCATTGCTGAAACACACCAAAAATGAATGCACTTCTTTTCCTTTTATTTTAGCATTCATAGTCACTTGGTGCCAGCAGTCATGATCTATAAACTCTTAATTTCCTCCATTCATCCTTATCATCAGAGAATTGTTTTCTGAAAGTAAACAGAAAGTGCCAGAAGGATGAGCACAGATAAACAGACAAAACAACTAATGAAGTTTTAGAGGCATCCAGAGTAAATTCCCTGATTTAATATTTCTGCATACAAAGACAAAGCAGTCAGCATGAAAGAACACAACATGTGCTGAATATACAGAGGAAGGCTTCTAATGACATTTTCACTGGATTTCAGAGGTACTGTTGTGCCTTTTAGGCCTCATTATATGTAGCTTGTAACCTGTTATTGAAGGAGGTTTTGAGAATAGGAAGGGTAAGAGGGAAGCACACTTACTGCAAAGTGTGTGGAAATAAAAAGCCAACCAGGGTAGGTAGGACTTTTTTCCTTCATAGATGTGTGTAAAAGAAAGACCAAGACCAGGACCCTCTTGTTCTACCGTTGTGCTACCTACTGAAATTAAGGCTAGAAGTAGCCAAAAGTTAAAACCATGAGACTACTCTGTGGATGGAATTTTATGTGCATATGCTCTAGATCCATGAGGATTGATGAGCCCACTTGCCACAGACACCAATGGAAGATCACTTTGGCCCTTTTCTCCTGTAGTAGCAGACTAGACTAGTGTCTTACACCATCCTTTCTCTTTCCTGCTCTCAGTTTGTTATCACATCATACACAACTGGTTGAAATAAAAAAAAAATTTTCAAAATATCATCTTTCCTGTCCTTTCTGCTCCATGAGAGTGATGAGTTTTTCCTGCTAATTATGCAGTTACTTCCTAAAATATCAGATCCTCCACAGCCTTTCCATTTCTTTACACAGTGCAGGGCAGTCATGCTGGTGCTTGAATGATATGAAATAACCTCCCACGCTCACTAAAACATGGTAGTAATTCAGGGACTGCAGGTGAGAAATCTCTGTGTATGAAATAATACTGGCATAGCAAAATCTGTTCCACTAAACTCACAAGTTGTAAATGCAGGAGTTCAACAAAAACAGATTTTCTAATTTTTCCTAACTGTGACTGGGGTGGAATAGTGGAGGTTGTCTGTGCTCAGATTGTAGAAGGGAAATATTTAACATTAATAAAAATGTCATGTGCGTAAACCCAGCTTCTGTTTCCAATAAAGTTCACTGGTCTCTCTCATTTCATAGTGCACACAAAATTATATTAAAGGATCCTGAAAATATAATAACAAAAAATTCAATTGTCTGACTCATGCTTTAGGTTGAGGAAAGCAATCTGAAAGAGGCACAAAAAAACCCCCAAAACATTAAGCAAGTGATTGGAGAGAGAAGGGAAATCTTGAGCAGCACCATGACCTGCACAAGGTTACTTGGAACAACAGCACCATCCCCTGCCCGCACGGCGAACGGCACAGGCACCGCCTGGAGAACGTGACTCCTGTCCCATTTGGGAAATGGGAATTCCACTCACTCTCACTCACCCCATCGACACCCAGAGGAACTCGAGCTGTAACTACAGACACTAAAAGACTGGAAGCAAACCTCTCCACTCAGCTCTTTTTGCTGATTACAGCAAGGCTTCTTGAAGGCACGACTAGAAAAAGTCCTTGAGGTTTATTTGCTTTATTTGCAGCCACCCCGTGAGGTTACAACGTTTCTGTAGATGCTTTGTTGGACAGGGACAAAACAACCACGTGACTGGAAGCTTTACTGAGACAAAGAGATAAAGTCAGAAATGCAACATCAGGAGCAATGACCTGCAGATACCTGACAGGGGACTTACCTACAAAGTGCTTTTGAGTCACATACCTACCCCAGGTCCGGATTCTTTTTCAACAACATCATTTTTTTATACCATAGTCTTTCTGAGGAATTTTTTTTTCATTTCCAACTTGCAAGACACAGAAAGGGTTAATTATGGGGGAGAAAGTTACTATTTCTGATGAAAGCCATCCAGGGCAGCTCCATGTTCTGCACCAGCCACCTCACCTCTCCTTGAATGCCAAATGGAGGCAGATAAGAGCCTGCCTGTTACAAATGTATAGCTATGGATATCTGTGGATAAGTTGGCTGATGTTTGACTTTTAGATGTATTGAACACTAAATCAGAAAGGAGAGGAGTTACTGCTTAGAGCTTGTCATGCATAATATTGCCTTGTTCATAAATTATTGCTTTCAAGACAGGTTTGAGTAAATAAATGCCCACAGTAATTCCAGCTGTCAGAGAGTTGAAGTGTGATAAAGAAACAATAAGAATAGCACTTCTCAGGAATATAAATCAAGCAAAATCTTAATTCCATATCCTTCAGGAAAAAATTGAGGGAAAAATCAAGTAAAGAAGCTAATACACTGTGTGTGCAATAGTGCAAAGATAAAGATATGATGAAAGTAAATAAAGAGTATCATATTTCTCATGGTAAACAGTAGCTCCTAAAACACTTTCCTATGGGGGGAAGAGGGACAGAAAGACGGAAGGGCAGTAGGCCCTTCAGGCAAAACAATATTTTATTTACTGAACTTTGTTTTAAAACAGATTCTTCATGGATAGCAAGGGCTGATTTTAGTGCTCATGCTCCAATTGGCTCCTGACTTAGCAAAGAGCTTGATAGGATTTCTCAACACAAAGTTGTGCCAGAAATCAACAGAACACAGATTTTCATGAATCAAAATCAGAAGATGGAGAGGAAAAAACCCCAAACACACCAATGATTAACTATTGCCACAAAGGAAGTAATTAATTCATTGGCAGCTGTAGCTTAAAGCTCTCTCAGGAATGTGCTGTACTGGAAATACCAAATTCTGTATTCATAAAAGGGTGTGACATACTAAATACTAGAAATATTATAATTCAATAACATTCCTTCCATTTTAATTAGACTTCTTAAAGAAAGTTTAATTACTTCAAAAGGGAATTTCAAACACTTCTGCCCATTTGCTTCCTAAAACTTTCTGCAGATGTCTGATATTATACTGACCCCAACAACTCCTGTTCAGAGTTACTACTTACAAATTCTGGCAGTAATTTAGATCATTCCATTCAAGTCATAAGCATCAGGTTTGTGACAATGTTCAACCTTTGCTGGAAGAGTTTCACCAAAATCTACAAGAGGACTGATAACAAATCATGAATATCAGGTACTACTTTCCTAAGAATTCCAAAGGACCTGAAAGAAGCTGAAAAATTAAATACAGTGTCTAATCTCTGAAGCAGTAGAAAGCAGTGCCTTAGCAAAGATTTCTGTGCATGATTTTGCCTTGGAAAATATTAAATCACTTAAAAAAATTACTAAAAAAAGTAACCCACAAAACCCCAAATCCATAAGTCTTAAATTCAGACAAAAAGAAGTAGGGCAGAGAAAGAATGAAACTGAGAGAGCATGAGCAGGAAAGAGGGAGTGCATGTCTGTGACAGAATGGAAAACAAAGAATGTTTGAGAGTGTATAAGGCCTTAGTTGACATATTTACTTCTAAAAAGAGCTTTCATATTATACATTGAAACCCAAGTACTTCAGTAGCAGGAGATCATGACAGTACTAATTCAGAATTACAATACAAAAATTAAAACTTTACGTTTATTCAATGGGAAAGTTTTAAAGGCCTTAATAACCTGTGAAGAATCAATTTGAACAGGACTATTAGAACGTGCAGTTTCCACAGCTGATGTATGGCACTAACTGATAAGCTCAGTTCAGAACCAGGGTGTTCAGCCCTTATAAAGCATGAGACAGAAGCCTCTTTCTTCTCCTTCACACATGTCAATTTAATTTTCAGTGCCAGTCACAGACAATGAACTAAAGGAGAAAATTTAAGGCAGCCCATGTGACAGGCTGGTGCTTCTCTGAGCCTGTGCTTTGCTCCCTGCTAACCTGATGAGAGTGGTGCTGCAGCCATCCTCTTGTCATCTAAGATCCCTGAAGGACTCATCACTATCTTCCCGTCTCCACTTCACTTGCTTCCATCCCAGAAATCTTTGGCTGGTCCTACAATGCAGCATCTGCTCTACTCTGGCACTGTGCAACAGCTTCCCTTCCTTCCCCCAGCTTTGGAGAAGAGAGAGACAAAGCAGCACAAAATGAGAATGCAATGCCCAGCAAGCACCAGTAATTTGGTTTCCCAGCTACACTGAACAGCAGCACCACCATACACTAGGCTAGACAGGAAGATGGAAAGCTGCAAAACATCATGTATGTCCTTAGAAGCCTGAAAAACAGTAGGAAATATTTACCAACAATTTGGAGCAGTGATATCATATGAAAGGGAAAATAGATTCAAACCCACGTACAACTGTGATAAGAGGGGAAAAATTTATTGGTCCTTTAGATTTCCAATGATTGCTTGTATTATGTTCAGCAAACTCATTCAGACATTACATACAAAGGATATCTTTGCTTTGTTTGCCATGTTAGAAACAGCTTAACATTTGGTGGAAATGTAAGCAAAAAAGGATAATCTTCAAACAATTAGTGCAATACATGATTACTTTTTCCTATTTCAGCAAAAACACTTGCAAAGAACTTGGTCCTCAGCATCCATCTTCCATGAAGATGACTCATGTCACAGAAGGCACTTGAAACTCCTGTAAGTTGGGATGTGGGGAAGAAGGGATCACTTGGCTAACAATATGCTCATTCCTAATAAGTGCAATGCCAGTATAAATTCAAGCAGCCACAAAGCATTAAGGTATAAAAACTTAGGTAGACATGCCAACTACGGGGTGCAAAGCTGAAGTACAAGAGATCCTGGGTGTCCCCGTTACTCATCGTCGCCACCGCAGAGCAGCAGCAGGGCTTTCCTGTAGTCCCCAGATGTGTCTTTCTGTAAACACACAGAGCAGTCACTGTGAGTCACCAACACACACACCAGCCAAGGAGGGCCCCAGCACAGCACACCCACAGGAAATCCGCAGGGATGACTCTCCACTCAGGAATGACACGAGAAAATCCTCTGCCTCTCGTACATTTACACGGACAGACTTTCAGAAACACAAAAACCTCCAAAAGCTTTACTGTGACTGAGCTGCCCAGGGTTTATTCAAATGCATTTATCTGCAGAGAGGAAGTCCAAAGGAGAAGCCTCAAAGCAGCACCAAAAGCAACACATTTGATGAGCAAAGTGCACCTGCCACGGCTTAGAAAGGACCCAGCCCTGCTCCCGGCAATCAGTGGGAAGCTCCGATACAAAATCCACAGGACAGCTGTGTGGGCAGGATTGGCAGTGCCAAAAGCAACTCCACCCAGCCTAATCAAGGGAGCATAATGTCAGGAATGATAACAGAAAATTGTAAAAAGTAGCACTTAAAAATAAAACAAGAAGAAAATCCTAGGGAAAAAAAGCATTTTGGCTTCAACTGTGCAGCAACAGCTGGCTCTGGATTCCTTGCTGGCTCTTTCCTTTCCTGCTCCTTTCCATCACTCAAAGGAGATTATGATTCAGGCTGGTTCCACAGTGAAATGCTTTCCACTTGGAAATGGTGTCAAAGGTTCCACACCGCAACCCAAGATTTTAACTTCAACCTCAGGATAATTCAGACTCCCAGCCCCAGTGTCGTTTCTCTGGAGCCAGCACCCTCTCTGAAGCACTGACTACAAGGCACCCATGCAAGAAAAAGGAAGTGAAGCAGTAGCTAAAAAGGGTGTATGAATAATTGTCATTTCAGAAACCCACAGCATCTGTCCTAGTGAACACTGGAAGGAAACCTTTAGCTTCCCATAGGAAGTGTCCCCTAGTTAAACAATGCAACGTGGTGCTTGCCAAAAGTGCAGACCCACCACATCACTCTGAGTTCAGTGTGTCATCCAGCTCTACTCACATCCACTTCCTCCCAAGAAAATAAACTGTGACAACAATGCCACCTCAATCACCCCTGTATTCCCTGATAACAGAACAGTCATTTTACCTGAATCATTTGATACAAGGATTTTGCAAAGTTCTTCCTGAATTCCCGTCTAATATCCAACAGATCGATTTCACTCCTGGAAACCATGACTCTGATCAGGGTGTCATCATCAGTGCCAGCCCCCTGCAGAGAAGAGATTCAAAAAGATTCAAATATGAGTTTGCTCTGGACAGAGGCTGCAACAGAACAACAAATACAAACAACCAGGGTACAACAAGAAAGCAACAAGTGGCATCTCAAACCAAGCCTGTATTACATTCCAACTCCAAAACAGAGAATACTGGGACAGTATCACAAGACATTCACACAATGTGGAGAACAGAGGACTGACCCTGCAGGGTGCTCTAATCCCTGCACTTCTGTCAAGTGCCATGTGGTCAGACCTCTCATTTCATGTTTCATCTCACAGGCTTCAACTGTGACTGCCCAGATACATGCCAAATAACCCAGTTCCAAGGTTACACAGCAGGAGAACTGATCACCACAATCAGCATCACATATAAATCAGCCTTCCAATGTACTCTGAGACTGCAGAACCGCAGCCAGTTCTGCAGTGGGGCACAGAAATCCTAACAGTGACTAATACAAAACATGGAGCATCGTACAGCAAGACACAGCAGAGCAACTTGTTCCACGGACCATTCAGCTGTTTATTATGAAGGCAAACTTTAAAACCTTTTCCAACCACACAAACATGCTCCACTCTTTTATTCATCTTGATTACTTCAAGCATTTGAAGTTCCTGTGCTGGCAGGCTGGGCAAACTAAATCCTGACCCCTGTGCTCAGACAAGGCAGACTCCACACAAGCTGAAGCGATACAAATGTCCATGTGCTGACCTGCTCATGCACCTCAGGGAAGGACCTGGCAGAGCCCCCACGATCATCTTCAGGGTCACTCAATCCTTGGACTGGGTGCAATATTCTTGGATTACACCTAAAAATGCCCTAAGGCTGCTCAAAAGTTATGCCACGAGTCCAGTGGTTTCTGAGTAGGATTTGACATTAGAATCCCGTAAAAGCCGAGCTCTGCCACACCTAATCATGAAAGCAAACTCTGCTCAGTGTTGAACTTTGTCATGCCAAACTGATAAATTAGAAGTGCAAACTCCTCTGCCAAAGTAATAATTGATGAAGAGCTTTCTTATCTGAAGTGCTTAATTATTTTTATTCATTTTAAAAAAATTAATTGGGGATCTCAACAGCAGAGGTTCGTCAGGCTCCTCATAATAAAAGTGTACAAGAATCTAAACCCTCCAGGAAAATTGCATTCTTTAAAAAATAAATATTAATAAATAAGAAAAAAGCAATCCTCCTCTTACAGCTCAGCATACTGGTATAATATTTTGTATTTTTCACCTGAACCCTATTTTACATTGGTATCTACAAAAGCAGTAAAGCAACTTTTAAAAATTAAGCCATCATTTTGTGTCTTATCACTAATTCTCATGCTGACACTTCATCAACACAACCACCTGGTGACAAACATACCTCAAGGCTTTCCAGCAAGGGGAAGGGAGGAATTCTTCAGGGGAGCTGGTAATTTGCCTGAAAACAATAGACTACCTACCTTACCTTTAATTAATATTATCCACTGGGAGTTAAAAATACAGTTTTCCCTGCTTATCTCTTCCCATCCAAGAGAAGGCAAAGCCAACAGAAACACAGATGTGTTGCTAATGTGATTCCCCTGCATAAACTTTTATAGTTGTTGAAGCCTCTTTCCTTTGCCCTGATGAGTTTTTTTCCCTTCTCAAAACGGGATGGGTAGTAATTAAAACATGTTTCAAAGCTAACTCTGCCTTCAGTCTGTAAATATTCATCTCCAAAACAAAGAGCACTAATTTGCACAGTTTACAATTCAGGTTTTGGTCGTCTTTACTTCCTCAGTACATCCACCACCTGAAGATATTGTAGTCTTTATTCAGCTGAAAGTGCCCGGTGGATCTCACCAGACATTTTCCAATGTGACAGCACCAAGTCAAGAAACAGCTGATGAGACCATAAATGATTTACAGTCTGACAAACCTATGAAGAACTCAAAGTAAACCTTATGAACTGTTTGTATCCTCTCTCAGATCTGCATGCCCTGAACCTTTTGCAGATACTTAGTTGCCAACAGCATCCTGTTGGCACTTACAGTGAAAGAAGCAGCTAAGAACAAGCAAAAGGGAGAGGAATTGTAGCTGGAGGAGATGGAAAACATGCACATACCTTCATGGAGTAATACAGAGTCTCAGCAAAATAGGCAGGCACACTTCGGATGCATTTCACTGAGAAAAAGGCAAATGATTGAATTACTGACTGTTATTCAATACAGGACAACCCTCCATTGCCAAGGCAAGGTGTGTGTTACTGGGTCATTCTCTGCAGTGTGGACAATTAAGTGTCCAGTTGTCACCTGCTCTGTTCCTCTGTTACAGCTCTTTGGGTTTTGGGAGTTAGAATATACCATTTATTTCTAATGGAAAAGATACTTTCCTAGTCAAATTCTACTCCCAGATACAAATTACCACAACACTGCCCTAGATGAGCTGCCAGGAATCCTAAATTTTTGTCTCACGTGCAGTTCACCACCTCCCCTCCAGCCCCCCCTCTGATAAAGGAGGAATAAAGGCCTATTCTCTAGATACCAAAATAGACCCCAGGTGATTAACTTCCAGAAGGAACTGTGTTTTCTTGCCACTGCCTGTAACAACTGCCATTTAAAGAGGCCTGGCAGCAGGCAAAGATGGCCAGTTCTAGATCTATTAAGACTTAATTACCAACTGCCAAAAGCAGCTTCTCCAAGTCACCAGAGGTTTCCCGGTCAATGGTCTCTTCAATTTGGAAGCCAGAAATAGTCATGTACTTGTCAAACACTGCAAAACACAAAGTGTCCTCAGTCAGGTACACAGCCAGCATTCCTCCCTGTCCCTCCCCAGTGCAGGATAACGCCATCTGGGTATCATTATCCATCCACTCATTCTTCCCTCTGCCCCAGTTTCCTCCTGGATGGTTAGCACACAACACATCCCTGCACCTTTATTTCCAATGGCCTAAACATCCCGGTCAAACAGATTCATGAATGGATAAGGAGCAGGGGGAAAAAAAAGTATTGTCTCTTTATTAACAGCTGATAGAACTCTGCACTTATACATGAGCTGGCTTTCAGGCAGAATTTTCCAGACACACAGGAACCACACCACCTACCCCTCCTGAGGTGGGAAACGCTGCGGGTGCCCAAGATGGTGATGAACTTTTCTTCATCTGTTCCCCATTTCAGCTCCCCAGCTCTAAACAAGACCTGTTGGGAATTCAAGAGATCAAAACAGCAGCATTTGTCATGTGGCCACACACCCTGTGAAAAAGCTCCATTTGTCTCACTCTAAGGAGCATTAAACTTACTAACAAGCTATAGCTGGAGGGGAAAAAAACAAAATAAAATTGCCAAGCACTGAACTCATCTTAGAAATAAAAGAAAGAATCTGGAATTGACTGTGAAAGCATTTACATGCATAATGCTGCTTAAGGCCCTCAAACTAACTGCACAAAGCCCTTTCATAACCCTGAAGTTTTCTGGAACTGGGATAATACAGCAGATAAAATCTATTCCCAATACTGCTTTTTCTGCCCTTTTTTTCCTTCCCTTTTTCAAATCAGACTAGGAAAACTTTGTCACACATGGATTCTTCATTGGCAGATCCACGCTAACTTGGCCCAGGAGGAAGTCTTCCAACATGGAGGGGAAGATGGATTTGGAAACAGATTTTTGGGCTGATAATTCTTAGTCATATGAAGCCAGATTTTTATCATTTAATCATTTTAGCACATTCATTGCTCTGCAGGCAAGTAATTCTTGATGCAAAGACCAACCCTATTCAAACCACATTGTGACTCTCCATGCTCTTTTTAAT
>NW_020897740.1:5924236-5971724 GCF_003984885.1 Neopelma chrysocephalum | reverse complement strand
AAGTCAGAGGAAGTGACTCAGCTCCAACCCTGCCTATCACCAGGCCTATCTAGAGCTCAGCTTAGAAAGCACAAAGTGACAAGTGTCCACAGAAGTGACAGTCACACACATGGCAAGACACTGACCTGCAGCAGGACCACCAGCATCCTCTGGAAATGGCCTGATGTTTCTCCTGTGATCTTGTCCTCCAGGTTGGCCTCATA
Organism: Neopelma chrysocephalum; assembly: GCF_003984885.1. Taxonomy (NCBI): domain Eukaryota; kingdom Metazoa; phylum Chordata; class Aves; order Passeriformes; family Pipridae; genus Neopelma; species Neopelma chrysocephalum. The sequence continues at coordinate 5,971,521 of NW_020897740.1, read as the reverse complement.
CTCTGCAAAAGAGCAATACCCATTCACCACCTTACAGGCTTCCTCGCTGTTTTGAGGAGACAGCAAGGAAAAGCAAAAGGTTCATCTGACTCACAGCTTGTAGAATCATCTATCAGAAACATCTTTAACAGCCAGGACATATTCTGCTTTCACCTATAACCTTACTGTAACAGAGGTGAAAATAGAGCACCTCATGTAGTAGCAGGAGCAGATTACTCAAAATATTTTGAAGTACAAGGTGACATGCAGAGATTCAGCTCTTGAGGATACAGATCTGAATTTTAGGTCAATATATGGCAGTCTCAACTGTACCGAAACCATGAGCCCAGACAAGTCTAGTACTAATAAATTTTGCCCTCAGAGATTCTGAGTTTGGGCTCGAAATTTGTTAAGAGATGAGAATTTCTCGTGTGGCAGGAATCTGCATAAAGGCAAAAGAAATATGTTGAATTAAGCACTGCCTTAAAAAAAAAAACAACCCCACAAACACAGGGTAAAAGCACTCCTGTGGGCAGCCAAATAGTTGCACCTGCTTTTGCACAAATGCCTTTGAACAGAACACTGAGAAAAAGGCAAAAAATCACTTCTGTTTTTTTACGTAATCCCATTTTTCTAGTTTCCAATTACTAAAAATCACCTTTTAGTCAAAGGGATGAAAATAATGGGTAGAAGAAATGCATTTGAAAGAATTCTAACTATAAAGCACAAAACACCATAACCTGCGCTCATAGCCCTGAAATAAAAACTATTTTAGTTTTACAATTTAGTTTCTTTTAGTTTTCTCCTTAGTTTCTTTCAATATGAAGTTCTGCAACACAGCAGGAAGAATTCCCTCTTATTGAACACATCCATCTGTTAACAGATAGAACTTATGTGAAAGATGAGCTAAAATCATATTACGAGGACTGAAGGGAGACTCTTTATTTTATACAGAAAATTACCTTGCAGATAAACCTGTTTAATCTGCTGCACTTCTGCGGGTGTTCTGGAGGCAAGGATTTCAGTCAACACTTTCTCATTGGTTCCTGCTCCCTGCAGGGGTGCAAGTATCAATCAGTTGATGGAATAGCAAAAGGGAAACACAAATTCCCTTTGGCAATCAAAAGCAAGCGTCAGTTCACGCACTTGGACCAAAGAAAGAAAAAATATTTTCTTCTTTCTGGTATTTTGTGGGGGTTTTGAAAAGAATTTCTTCTGACTTGACTGTTTTCGAAGCCAATCCAACAATTAGCAAAGGCTCCCTGCTGCAGGACTCAGATGGGCCCTTCCATGTTCAAGCACAGCCTCAGTTCTTTGCTGCCAGTCAATGAGATCCAGAGAAGTGAGTGAAAAGAGTTAAGTTTCCATCTCGGCTCTAGTTCCTGTGCTGTCTGTCATCAGACATCTGTCATCAGGAGGTACAGATACACACAGAGCCACCCAGCAATGATCTCCACCCTTCTGTGAACTGTGCTGTAAACAAACCTTCTCTTCCACTGCGAACACACACTTTATAATGGAATTGCTAATCCAGATAGTTTAGGCTGCTGCACTCTAATTACAGCAGACACAACAGATACTCTCACTTTTACAAGAATAAAATCTACAAAAGCCAAGCCAATATTTTGTTTCCACAAGTCTGACTCTACTTTGTATGAACAAGCCATTGCTCTTTTGCTTACAAAGGAGTCATTTCACAAAAACAACACTGAAATGCAATACCGGGCATTTTTTTTGCTTCAGTGCATTATTTACAACCTTTCCTGTAAGAAAAGTATCAAATACTAACTGCATGCAAAGATGTGTAACTGCACAGAAAGCTATCCAAATACAAACCTGCCAGGTTACATGGAATCATTTCCAAAACACAGACTGTTTCAAGAATGTGCCTACTCACCAGGTGAGGCAGACACAGTTACATCAGCTCTAATCTAAGGAGCAGCAGTGAAAATTGATGGGACAACCTTCAGCACAGAGTTAATGCTCACAGTTATCCTGTACAAAAGTCCTCTATCACATCTCCTTTTCTGTTATCCCCCCTTCGCTGAACTGCAGCCAGTATTGAACATCCTTTCCTGTGCAGGCCCATTCTCTGAAATCGTGTGATCTTGTGTTTAATATCTTTTTTTTTTAAGTGACAAGAACAAAACTCCTCTTGTTTCACTATCTCTATTCTCCCTCCTACGCCCATCTGTTCTGTCATTCCCTCTCAGTCTTTGACTCCTAAATCAATAAGAGGAACTTGGAAATACAATTTTTTTTCTTTTAATCAACAAGGCCCTTATCAGTTTCTTTGTCAGGTGTCATTCCCCCTTCCCCCAATGCACATAAAGACATTACAGAAAATGTCCAGGAATGAAGTTTCTGTTGTCTGAGCCACTATTTGCTGGGTCACAGGTTCATGAGCACTTGCTTGCACAGTTGACTAAAGCCTACATATTAACCAGCTGGGCATCAAGGATCTTTGGAGTTTACATGGAAGTATCATTCAACAAAGCACTACCTTACACTAGTCAAGTTCAACGGCCTCTACTTGGATTAATTCTGTGAATAATCCATGGACATGCAATTCCTGAAATTCCACAGGCTGATATCAGACAGGGGAAAAGAAAAAGCACATGGAAGAAAATTTCTACACATCCATATTGTAAATTGTTTGTTTACTGGGCCTGCACAGAAAGGCACTAAAGGCATTCAGTCAAAGAGAAGTGTTAGAAGGGTAACACTGACAGGGCTATCAACTCTTCCCTCTCTATTACTGAAGGCAGCTTTTAAAGCACATTCAATACTACAGATACTGCTCATAATTTTGGTGGACACCAGTTTACACAAATATACTGGCCCATCAATTCTGGAGTTGTGCTGCAATCCACTGGGCCAAAACACTCTCTAGCTCTAAACTACTTCTGAGTTATTAGGATGAAAAAGAAACCAGGCCAACCCATGGCATTAGCAGGTGTTAGCATAACTTTCCTAATGTTTTTTAAAAAGCTATTTCTATTAGCATTCCCCTTAGCAGCCAGAAGTTCCACCACCCTCCAAAAAAAGCCAAAAAAACCCACAAACAAACAAACAAACCAAAACAAACTCCCAAAAACCCCAAAAGAGCAACAAGCATTTCATGTAACATTAATTCCCCTCCTCTTACCTTGATGGCATGCTTCAGTGCATGAGCATCAAAAATATATGCTGGTCTCATCAAAGACACCATCAACGTTTCAAATTTGCCAGTAAGTTCCTTTTTCAGGTCATCTACAAGATCCTAGAGCAGAGCAAACAGTGCTGTAATGAACAAGGACTAACCACTTTAAATGGGTGCACGTGAGTCTGCAAGCTAAGAGACTCTGGAGACATAGCAAAAAAAACACAGGGGACACATTTTTGTTTTACTTGGTATCTCAACTGAAACAAATAAAGCAGAAGAAAAGGATACATGGGCATGAGGAAAACCCAAAACACATTGTGATTTTTTTAAGGATACGGCAGGGTGGAGGAGAGGGGGAGACAGAAGCAAAACTAGATTTGCTTTCAAGGAATGTTTTACAGTGTTACACATTCACGTGATGAATGTGCCTCGTAGTTTTAAGTAATCACCTTAAGCCACAACCAGCTCATTTCCAGAGGTATTTTCATCATCTTACCCTGCCAAACAAGGTTTTAAAGGCAGATGCAATTTCTTGTCGCTGAGCATTGTTTCTGCTGGTCAGGATCTTCAGCACAGTTTCTTCATCAGTCCCTGAAGTTAAAAAGAACAAAGAGTTACAAACACATTCTAAAAAACAAACAGCAGTGGCACAAACTCGAAAGGCAATGAAAGATGCTGTGAAAGCCACAGCCTACTGACAAACAGCAGAAGTATTTAAAATAACAAATGTCACCATAACCCAAGCTGAGCCACCAGGTTGGGTGTTCTGCTGTCACAAAAATATGACTGGAGGACCTACGTGTTGTTTGTTCTCCATCGGTCTCTGTGTCAGACTGTGCTCCAGGCACTAATAGCAACATTAAGTCACAGTCTGTATTCCACACAGAAGCTTTGGGCTCACCAACAATCTGCCAACTCCCAGCAAAACTCAGTCCAGCAACCCCAAAGTTGGGGAAGTGTGAAGCTATTACCCATTTTATACACAATAGCTTGCAAGGTAGTCCTCACTTTTGCCTGTAGGCTGAGGTGTATCACATGTATCTTCTTCCCTTCCTTCCACTTCCTTCCACAGGTGGCTCCAAAGAAAGCAGCAAATCAGGATTTGTTCTCACAGGGGAGTTTGGGGCCAGAAAGCTACAGTGTGAGTTTACAGACCAGTGGTTAGTCTGCATTCCTGCTGTGTGCTTGTATTCTTTGTTCCCGGGATCTGTAATGTGCTCACACACTTCCAGACCGAGGAGGCTGTTGCAGATTTCCCAAGCAGTTTCTACCATACTGCCATAATTCTCCACAGCTGTTGCCTGTAAATCCACAGTCGAGCTACTGTGCTGTAAAACTCTGAGCTGAAAAGCCTATGGAGTATCCAGTTTTTAATGGGGAATGTGCAAACCACCTTTCCCCCCCCTCATTCTAAGCTAAAAATAAACATCCTTGAGAGCAGCACAGTCAAAACCAGGACATGCCCAGACCAGTGCACTCCTGGGGTTGTCATTCCATGGCATGTAGACACAGGCCTTACTCTCATCTACTAAGATCAAAAAATGAGTTCAGAAAGGATGTTTTTGGAGGAGAAAGACCTTTTTGTAAAATACAAATTGTCCTTACCCATTCCCTTCATGGCCTTACGAAGAGCTTCTGCATCAGCTCTGGCATCAAAAGGAGAGAAGGCTGTCACGGTGCCTCTCGTGTACTAGAGGGGGAAAAAGGGGTTAAGGGGAGAGAGAAAGAGTCATGAAATAAAATATCACATCTTGCAGTTCTCCATACATGAGCTCAGACCAAATTTGAATCCACAGTCCAAAGCTGATAGCATTTTTCTTGCAATTATCTGACCAAATTGCAGTCTGTAGATATTTAAACACAGCTCCCTCAAAAGGTCCTACTACAGTTTTGCTCAGTGGTACCCCAGTTAAATTTGGGTATATTTACACAACAGTAGTTTGCAGAATTGGTATTTACAACACTGGAAACTGCATGCAGGAAAATTACAAAGAAGTTATCATTTGCTAAAGTAGCTTGAAAAATTAGTTGCACAAATCACATATGCTAGGAAAGCTGCACAAAGATCCAAGGTTTGGAAACAAGAATTTCCTGTCCATAAGAAAAACCTACTGGAACTTTCAAGCAGCACCACACTGATTTTTTCCACCACCTTGCAAATGAGACCTACTGAACTCTGCAGAGGCTTTCAGTTTTTCATCATGTTGCTTTTGACATAAGCAACTTCTTATACAAGTGACTCAGCCACATTAGTTTACAGCTAAAGAGAAATAACAGTTCAAACATAAGGATCAGCTTGTCCAAACAAAAATAATTCCACTTGGTTTCCATGGAACACGGCTCCTCAGGGCTCTTTGGATTAAACACAAGAGGATACTCATCACCCTCATGGAAAAGTTTTGCCTTTATTTAAACATGATAGCTCAGGAACCTATATACCACATATATGTATATAGTACAGTAGTTAATTTATAAAATATATAGAGTCAAGCAGTGGTCAAAAGGGGAAAGAGTTGGGCTTGGGGAACAGGAAGGTTTTTCCAACAGCTGAAGAAGGGAAATCTCCTGTTAGCATTGCTGTCCAAATGTAATGATCAGTACAGGCAGGGCACTTTTCCAGTCTCTAGAAAGAGCATGAAAAGAAGTGCCAAGACACCTCCTGAGCCTGGCACCAGATCACTCCACAGGCAGCAGAGCCATTTGGCCTCTGGGCTACAGCCCTTCCTGAAGTCAGCAATTTCAGGCACTCCCTGCCCTGCTCTCCAGTCAATGTACTCAGACAGGTCAGACACAGGAGCAGAGAGCACGAACCAGAAACTGCCCCGAGGTGCTCCTGCCCCTCAGGCCACCTCTGTATCACTGCCAGCAGACTCCCCACCCCTCCCACTGCAGCAGAGTAATGAGTTACCTTTATTTCTGATGTATTTTGGCAGATCAGAACACAAAGTATCACAGTGTTGAACAGCAACAAGCTTCTTTTTCGTAGATGCTTTCCAATACCCAGCTTAACTCAGAGCACAGCAATCCCACTGAAACATTCTGCTTTTCCCATTACAAGCAAGTTTTAAGGTGGCACTTCGAATTTAGGCAGAGCAATATGTATTAACTGTCATCTTCCTAGCTAATTCCAAAGGCTACCGTGAAAAAAAACCTCAAGCATTTGGGATGCAGTTTTATAAATCGAATTTAATTTAGTAAATCAGCTAAAGACTGAAAAGCCTCTCCCTCCTCTTCCCTTATTACCACACCAGCCAGCATGGAGTTATTTACAAGTGGATTTCCCACTGTTTTGTTCCATATCATCTCAACATAACTAATATTACAGAACTACCATGATTCTCCTTTGGAAATGACCAATGTCAACAAGCCTCAGAGGATGCAGTTATTGATCCTTAACTTAAAGTTTTCCTTTGCTTATCTTGTTCCAAGCGAGTGGAATTCCTCTTCACAATTCCTAAGTCTTGTGACAACGGCCCAACATTCCTCTGTGGTTGTTGTAGACAATGTATGTGTGAACACTAAACGCTACATTAAATCTACCTCTGCACTACTATTCCCAATCCCTCATAACTCTCTTTTCCAAAGCACTGCATGGAAAGTCTCAACACACACCAAGCCTGATGAACAGCTCCTGAAAATCTTCTGGTGCAGCTGAAGTCTGAAAGACTTTCCTTGGTGCCTAAACACCGTTTGCGTTCCAGGCATTCCCTTCTGATGAACAGCCCTCGGCTGATTTTGGCTCCCTACCTGCCACAATCACCCTCAATCAGAACCTGAGCCACACCTCTCTTGCAAGCCAGAAGTAGTGCTGCAGATCTGCCATCCAGCATAACAACAATCCACATCACCTGGGTACCAGGAGGGAAGAGCCATCTCCTCCTTCCCAAATGTGGCACTTTTGGGCCAGAGCAAGAGAGGGCAAGCACCCGTTCTACACCATCATCACTGACTGAACCACTGAGGGCAACTTGCAGTCACAGCAAATCTGAAACAGGAGCTACAAACCAGACATTTCCAGCAAAATAACAGATCCATACAAAAGAGTTTCTGACAAAAGCCAGACACTCATTTATCAAGACAACTCAGCCACAGTTTCAACACTAAGTAGAATACAAACTTTTCTTGAAGCAAACTGGCTCTTGCAGATGGATTGCAGCATCACAACTGCTATGCCATCTAACCCAATATGAAAAATGATGAAATGAAAGACAACTATCTAACTTTTATTTACAAACTTCATATTTTATTCACCTCTATAAAAATCTATCTATTTTTAGTATATCTAAAAATGCTCCTTGCCACCTATGTAAGTAGATACACAATAACACTACTGCCTTATAGGTCCCTTTTCCTTTGGTTACCAAGTTTCCCACCCAAAAGAACCCAAAGCACATCAATGAAATGGGGAAAACACAAACAGTCTTTGATATAAATCCTTTTGTAATCTGGAGCCATCCTTTAATAAGTCACAACACCCTACACTGGGCAGTTAAAAAGAAGTACAACACACAGATCTCCACAGAAAGTGTATCACAAGATTGTAACACCCAAAACTGATCCACATTCTTTACTTTCTACATTCCCTGATACACTGACTGTTGTTAAGGAATCACGTGTAGTGCAAGTGCAAATTGTGATTTCACAGTAGAAACAAACAGCAGCTTATATGTTCTCCAGACACCTCCCAGTGAGACCAACGAAGCCCCCAGACACACAAATTAGCATGAAGAGCAAAGGCAGAGGGGGGAAAAAAGAAGGAAAAGAAGACTTCAAAGCAAGAGATGATCTTGCTTTAGAATTTATGCCCCTTCAAATGAGCATATTCACTTTCTCTAGTATTTTTGTTTAATTCTATTCTAGCAAAAGTTTGCAGAAGGAGAAGATACTTCGTCAGGTGAACTGTTTCTAAGGAGCTCAGAGCCAGATGAACTTCTCCCAAGAGACAATTTGATATGGCCACATAACCTGGCAACAGCATTATCTACAAGATCAACAATAGCCACTTAATGAGGCTCCTTTTAATTTTTCTCACCAAGCACACAAAATATTTCCCACCCACAAGATTCCACATTTAGCCACTGTTCAATACAAAGCATTCATATCAGCAAACAAAGGCCATACTTGAACTGATTCAGACTTCTTCCTCTATCCTTGCTCTGTACCCATCACAGCAAGATCTTATCAGCCAGACTTCCCACAGATAAAGAGCTGCCTCCTTTCACAAGGCTGCTCTGCAGTAACAAAAGCAGCATCTCAAAACTTTGCTGCTGCAAAGCCCAGTGTTTAGTGCAGAGAATGAATTATGAGAGTTTTGTGGGTTTTTTTTAAAGCAGCTATCTGTTTACAGGATGGCACAGGAAAACAGTGGAGTGGCAAGAAAGGAAAGGGAGAATATTTACCAGCACACAGGTTGACAAAGAGAGAAGGTGTGCTATTTTCAGCAGACAGAAGAGCCCACAAGGTCACACGTTAAAAGAAATGGAAGCTTGTCCAAGATCTCTTGCACAAGAAGAGCCACCTTGCAGATAAACATAATACAGTGTTCACTGCTGAGCTGAAAGCCTTTGCGGCCATTGGAGACCACAGAGAGATCCCAGTTCAATCTGTGCTTTAAAACTCACATCACAAAAGAAATATCCCATTATTTCATTATATTCTTACCAAAATTTTGAGGGCAGTACAATGCAAATTAAATTGTGAGTGGATGCAAATGCACAGCTCTAAAGACATCTCTACAAAACACCTCTCTAAGTCCAGCAATGCTTCAGATTGTCCACTGAAACAGGAGGAGTAAGCTCTGGTCAGCAGACTAGACTCACATCTGCCCCACTAAATTTAAACTCCTGAGAAAAAACGTAATTACACAACATCTGTGTTGAACTCTGAGTCAATACACCATGGAGATACCACAGACAGGGAGGAGGGAAGCCAAAAACAAAAAAGGAAGACAGGGGGTGGGAGAATGGGAGAAGAGCAAGCAGCAGCAAGGTAGGAACCAATGGAGGGACATTTGCAAAACCACTCGAACCCGTCCTCACAAATAACCTGAACAGAGCCAGAGAGCTGCTTAGGGCCCAGAGCTGAAAAAGTGTTTGTGCTTTGGAATGTGAGACAATCCCCTGAAACACTACTGGAGCTGGCAATACTATTCCTGTGCTCCCAAGTCACACGTGCACATTGGCAGAACAGCAACTCCAGATTTAGCACAGAGCGGCCACACCTTCACCAGCAGTAAGGGATCCTTTCCTGGCAGTTCACAAATGGATACACAAAATACTCCCAAGTCCACAGTCAGGAAAAAAAAAATGGGAGTAGCAGACCAAAACAGATCAGGCCCCAGCATGCAAGCAGAAAATATGCTTGTTGCTCTTTTTCCAGATTTCTGAACTAGCAAACACAGGGCAGATTTCCCAGCTTTTCACTGAGCAGGAAGAGATGGTACCATGCTCATCTATACAGTAACAGAGCACTGCACATACAGATGTGAGAGAAAAGGCAGCTTGTTGGGACAGTGTTCCTTCAAAGCAAGCAGATAAACACGGCCATGGAGAGACCAGTCTGTGCATGCTGTAGTTTTCCTACAAAATGAATGAGCCTTTTTGTTCTGGACACGGAACACACAAAGTTCCTCAGGTCTTCAGGCAAAAAAAAAAATAAAAATCTTCCCAGAACTGAGCAAGAACAAGGACTTCAGTGACCAAGCCTCCAAATATAACTCACCTTCTTCAAAGATTTTATTCTTCAGTGATGTATCTGGACTAAATTGGACTTCACTACACCGTGCTGTGCAGCCCTTTGTGAACTCTGAACCTTTAGTTGTGCACATAAAGGGCTTCTGTCAATTGACACTCAACATTTCATGATTAATGGGCATTTTCATTCTTGCCACTATTTCATGACACAACAACATTTAGAAAGACACCTGCCATGAGGAGTAGAGTTTCCTCTTTAACTTTGGTATTTATTCTTATAAAATGAATTAGAGGCTAAAAAGGCTTTAACACTCCCAGTCTGTCATGGCTGCCTAAACTGCACAGGCAAAGAATACTACTGAAGTGGAAAACATCTCTGAACGTGGAAATTGGAGAACAAGGCCCACCTAGTACAAGGCCTCAGGGTTCCAATGACTTTAACCTACCACCATCCACCATAGCTAAAAACCCAGCCTCAGGGGTCACCTCAGGCAACAGAAAATTCTGCAATGTGAAGACAAGACTAACCGGTTTGCACTTTTGAAGAATGAAATATTTCTTTTAAAAAGATTCAGAGTTAAAGTTGGAGTCTCTGTGGAACAGACAAGAGTATTGTAAATTTTCATGCTTTTACTCAAAAGAAGTTACTTTCAAGCCTACAAGCAATGCTACATATTCTGTAATAAAAGGCTTATTGTCCAAGTATATCCATCTGGTCAGGTGTCCCACCCTGGCATGGGTAGGGGTCCCTGTCCTCCTAAGAGGCATCCTACAAACCAGGACTGTTGCTTAAAGAAAGAAAAATCCCTTCTTTGTCCCTCCAAAAAAAAAAAAATTCACCAAAACTAAACTTTAAGGATTTAGAAGAATACTATTTAAAGTTTTTTTTCTCTAGCAGTACCCTTTCTTTCTTCAAAACTATATCCAGAGTATGAGTAAACATTCATGGGGGCATTAAAACACCACTAATCACTCCACTCATTAAGTGCAATTACCCCGACCTTTGTGAAAGCACTCAAACACTTTGATTGCTTTCACTTCCTACAGCCCTCCTAAACCCGCAAACAAGCCATTAAACTCCTATTTTACTTTTCAGAGCGTATGCATTTGATGCAACTATAGAAACAAACACTGGAGTCCGCCTTATTTTCCATGCCTTCATCCAGCCTCAAACCACAGCAACGAAAGGGCTGCAGAGAGGAAAAAATATCAAACGAAGAACTGCACGAGAGCTCTAAGGCTTCTGGAAAAATTAGTGTTAGGTATGGGAAAACTGGGGACGGGAATACCGAGCCCTGAGCCTCCGCCAGGCACTGCCACGGCAGTATTTTTTTCTCCTTCCTCTTTCAGTGGAAGGAGCCTCCACCCAGGCGCGCTATAAACACAGGGTACCGAAAACTTGGCCAAATTAGTGGAAACTGGCGGAAAAAAAAAAAAAAAAAAAAGTTGTGTCTGACGCGCGCCTCACATGATCCCCGGCCCCCGCCCGCCCGCGTCTGCCCAGCTCGGGGATGGAGTGGTTCAAGGGAGCCCGAAAATTCAATCCGTGAGGAGTAAAAGGAGACAGATAAGACGAGGATGTCCCGGGAGCGGCAGGGCAGGGGCCGCGTTAGCCCGGGGCTGCCGCCCTCCTCACCTTCGCCATCTCTGGGATCCTCCGGGTGGGGCCGATCCGCGTCTGCAAAGAGAGATGCGACAGTGAGGGACAGGGAGCGACAGGGAGGGACAGCGAGGGGCAGTGAGCGCCCGCCCGCCTCGCCTCCCCCGCCGGCGCCCCTCACCTCCTGCCGCTGCCTGAGCCGCTCCGAGCCAGCGGGAGCACCGAGTGAAGGAGGAGGGAGCAGGACCCGCTCCAGCCTCGGCTCTTGCCTCACCCGGGGGCCGGGCCAGGCCCCACCCGGGGCGGGAGCCGAGGCACGGCCGCCTCCCCGGGACCGCCTGGAGGCCGGGCAGCGGCACCCTGCACAGCCCCGGGGCTTGCTCCTCCATCCCTGCTATGCCATGGATGGGTGTAATTACTGCTGTGTTTCTTAGTCGTCATAAACCTTTTAACAGAAAAATTTCGATGTGGATAGATAGGCTCCAGCAGGTCCTCGAGGCCCCTCCTGATGAAATGAATATAGAAATGAGTTCCCGTTAATCTAAAGGGGATCATATCCCGGCACTAAAGGGCAACTCTGAAAAGAAAACATTTAGTAAAAAAAGCAGGCATTTCATTAGCTGACCTGGGTTAGCCTCCAAGTAAGCCAGGTTAGCAAAACAAGCACAGCACTGGAACAGAGTGTAAGGGCTGGAGCTCCAGACTATAGCATGGCGAGAGTTTGGGGTGATGACAACGTTTACTTTACGTCTTCCAGCAGAACCATTTCACCAACCCAGGTACAGAGAAGATATCCAGCTTGGGAGAGCAAGGAGGGTCAGTCTGCATGGCCAGTCAATGAGCTGTTTCATCTAAAGCTGCAGACCTGCTCCCTCAGCCATACAAGCACAATCCAGCTGCGTGTCAGATGAGAGGAGGAAAAGTAACTGCAACACAAATGGAATTTACTGTCTGTGCCAAAATAAAGCACGAACATAATCCTGCTGTGTCAGCATTTTAACATGTAAGTCACTTCTGTCTTACAGTGAGTTGTGTTTACCTCAGAAAACACCGACAGAAACGCAGATTGTGGCATAAATTTAAATATTTTATCCAGCACTTCTTGTTGTCCCAGAAGTGCACATACAGTTCAGCAAAAACACGGGATCCACCCAGCTGGCTTCCTTTGCAGGACCGAGGATCAAATGGTTTGCTAAAATGTCCTGATTTATTTATTAAAGTCTGATTTGAATCTCATCCATTGAGGTAGCATTCCACACATGCTCAAAGGTGCATGAAGGGAATAGTGAGCTGCTCATAACATGCATGTGGAAATGCACCTATGGAGTAGTGTAGAATAACAATATTAAAGAAAACATTAAGGATTATGCAGTGGTTTTAAAAAAGAGCAGTTGACATTGAAATGGGTTGCTTTTAGTTTAAGCACAATCTTACTCAGACACACCCACCTCTTTCTGCAAAATTAAGTCTTTTTTTCCCCTTACACATTATATCCAGAGCCAGACACAGGCCACACTGGATCATATTCCAAGCTTTACTATCTAGAAAGGGCACACATAAGGAAATGCAGTGGGATCTAACTCTGCCCTGTTTAACACACTCCAAAATGCTGTCAATCAGAATGAGGCACATAAACACGGCGATAACAGGGCCTCCAGTGCCAAATGGCACAGGTGTGAGCACAGCCAATGGAAGCCAAGCCTCCTCAGTGACTCAGATGCCAGATAAGGAAAAGTTATTGGGTAATGTGAAAATTTAAAAAAAGCTGTACCAGTATCACATGAACAATTAATAAGGCTCTAGAAACTAATAAAGCTGTAGTCATTGCCACTTGGAAATACGTAAAGAGAATCTCTACTATAGTAAGTATCATGCACAAAGATCAGCACGTTACTTTTCCTAATACAAATGTATTTATTGAACTTCACAAATGAAACAAACCCTTGCATAATTTGGAAAAAGGTGTCTATTTGTCTAACACTATTTAGCAGCTAGCATGTGACCACATGGAATGTAACTGTACTGCCTCAGGAAGACAGCAGGCCTACCTCCCTCCCCTCCCTGTCCTTGCTGCAGCAAGCCCCTCCTGGATCCCAGCACTGCAATCCAAGCTTTGAACCCCTGGCTCCCTGTAATACCAGGTTATAGTTTAAAGCAGGCACTGCAACACACAATTTCTGCTGTCCCAATGAAAATGCTGCAAGTGTGTCATGTGTATAATAGCACATTAAGAGGTAAGGGGGAAAAGCTTGTTTTCTCACTGCCTTTTCTCATACCTTCTTATTTAGGATGGGTTCTTCTGGATTGTAGGATTTTTGCCTCCAATGCCTTATTTAGTATCCTTACTATTTTATAGCAACTCTCAAATTTAAGGAAATGATCAAACATGTATTGAATCCCATTTTTCCCTTTAAACTTTGTGTTGGGGGTTGTGGATTTCTGATCAAATTAACACACACCTTCTATTCTGCAGTAAGTGTCCCTGTGTACACTTTGCTTCCCATTTCCAGTGGCAGAAGTCTACCTTATTTCAATTCAAGGTACTTGAAATGGTTCTCCACTCTTCTACCTTTGACCATCTTACACACAATAACTCATCATTTTAATCTCTGTGCACAGTCTTACTCTTAGCCAAGCATGAGGTTATGTTCAGTCAGTGGAAGATAACCTCGGGATTTCTAATCAGTGAAGGACAGAGGAAAGAGTCTTGGATGTGAGAACACAGAATATTTTCCTGCTCTGGAAGGGGTCTGAAACACATGATCCAAGATGAATTGCAACAGTAGGAAAAGGTTAATCAGATCTTCTTGCCAACAGATGACATCAGGAGTAAAAATCTACTCCAGTCAATATAAAATGTTATCAATGTGTGTTTAAGCAAGGAAATATTTCCATAACTTCATGAAGCAAGGAGGCCTGGGGGAGCAGGGGGAAATGCTGGAGTGAAACCATGGGAAAGATTCACCAGAGCATTTGGGAAGAGCGGAGGTTTGAAAAGAGAACAAATCTGATCATCACAGCATTTCAGCCTTTGCATCGATTTGAGCACAAAGGGAAGAGGCAGGAGTAGCTGATGAGCAAATCCAGAATGAACCTGAAGACATGAGCAAAACTAGAGGGAAATGCATTTTGCACTGACTGCCTTCAGTGGAAACAATTCAAGTTCAGCTAAAACAGTTAGAGATGGTGAGTCATAAGCACCAGATGACATGGTGCAAGTATTTAACTCGACAGCAGCTCTAGCAGTCAACAGTGTTCAGCCACAAGCCAAAAGTCAGCCTTCTAGATTTAGTATAATTCTTTTTCTTGTTTTTTTTTTTAAATGAAAATAAATTTTCACACAAGGAATAAAACCCCAAAACATAGCAGTCTTTTCACCTTCCAAGCCCGTCCCTGCTCTTTGTATCTTCAAACACTGCTAAAATCATACCAGGATGTAATAGTCTGCTTCCCAGGGCTGCTGCTGGCACAGTGCACTTCCAATTCTTCTGTGACACAGAGCTGCAAACACCTGGAATGAGAAATAGCAATAAAATATGAGAAACAAAGTGGCAGCACCTTGATGATGTATTTTGCTCTGGCACACACACTGTGACTTTGCAAGCAGGGCCCTGTCAGTTCCCAATCCACTTCAAGGCAAACTTCTTGTCCATACAGAGTGAAATTCTGGGGTTGGTCCCAAAGTCACTTTCAAAGGGAAAGGAAATGCCGAATCCAGGCTGAACGAGCAGGAAGTGTTCAGCAACCAGAAAGCTGAAAAGCCAAAAATCCCAAACCTCAGGATATCCCACACCTCTTGGCCTTGGTTCAAGAGCCTGTGGGCAGGATTGCACATTACAGAGGACAGAACGAGTGTGCACGTGCTGCCCAAAGCACCATAAGCTCAGCAAACCTTGTCACTGCTGTATGAAACTCAGATATGCAAGCAGGTCTAGGCATATTTATTTAAAGTAAACAAGCAAGTAAATTTTCCCTGAGCGCTGACCACATTAGAGAGTCCAAAATTGCCATCACACAAGAGTTACCTGATGCAGTTGTTACAGTTGGAACTGCACAGGAACCACCAGATACATGAAATAATTCACTTGATGTGGGCTTTCTAATGAGGGGCTGGAAAATGTTTTCAAAGTCTGGTTGTAGCACTAAAACACATCTGCACGTTTTTCCAGAAACAACGTAAAAGTCTTAGGGGCTGAAAAGTTAGCACAAGAGCAGTCCATTTCAAAAGCATGCCCTCTTGCAGCTGCTGCCAGCAGCAGGCTGCCAGGTCATGGAGAGACCAATAACTTCAGGTTTTTTTAATAAATAAAGATGGATGGTTTGCTGTATCAAAACAGTCTTCCAGTGGGTGTGCTCATCTCCTGCCCAAATGCACCATACATCACATTGCTATCAATACTATCTCTGAGCCATTATATGACTCTACATCAGCTACCTTTAAATGCGTTACAGAAGAGAATAAAAGAGCAAGGCCCATTTAAATGCAGCTTTGCTCTACTGTGTATCCAATGGCTGCTGAAAAGGAAAAGGTCCTTCAATTTATCTGATGGAGCTGGAGCACAGGAATCAAGTTAGAGCACTTTTCACACAATATAGAAAGGCCAAGGCCTGTTGGTGTCCTACCTAAAGTATTTTCTCTTAAAGGAAATCCTACTGCAAAATATTTTAAAAGCCTATTGTAGAGGCACTGAAGTGCAATAGGCTTACCGAGGGAGATTTTCAGGCTTGGGAAATTTCATGGAGCAGACAGTTTCCATACGGAATTATAACTGAAGATCAATCTGAAACGCTTTTCCACACTTTAATGTCTCTTTGGAAGCGAAACAGTCAGAACTGCTTGATGAGCCACGAGCCAGAAGCAAAGGTGAGGGAGGGAAAAATAAAGCAATTTCAAGTTCATGTTTTGATTAACACTGACAGAGGAGAAATGGCTTTTGTTCCAGCCTGGTGCCAGTAGATGGCAATTTCCCAGTGCCTCGTTCCCCTCTGCTCCTACTCGAGGAGAGCAAACAGTTCAGCACAAATGGAGAGCTTTGTGCTGCACTCCAGCACCTTGGGTGAAAGGTATGAGGAGAACAATAAGCAGTAACACTATTAAAATAAGAGAGGAGAGGGGAGGGTTTTGCTGCTTTACAGGCAGGGTAAAAAGTTCAGATTTTAACGCTGACAGAAAGTTTAGAAAATTCTTTCCATGCTGCACATTCTGGCATCAGGGGGACAGGCCGAAGGACAGGCCAAGAGTACAAAGTAGAAGATTTTCTTGGTTTTTTTTTTAAAGCACTTT
The DNA here is from genome assembly GCF_003984885.1 of Neopelma chrysocephalum. Taxonomy (NCBI): domain Eukaryota; kingdom Metazoa; phylum Chordata; class Aves; order Passeriformes; family Pipridae; genus Neopelma; species Neopelma chrysocephalum. Next base: position 5,954,821 of record NW_020897740.1, on the reverse strand, counting down.
GAGAGTTGCTTTGGAGACTAAATATTGGTTTATATTCCAGCAAAGGCAACTTCCTGTAAGTGATTCATTACTTCTAATCCACAACCCATTACAGAGCAGTGCTCTGTCAGATTCTTGATTTCTCCTGGGACACCAGTACAATGTGGAAAGGTTAATAGGAGGTAAGAGCATTCATACCAGTTACAGCATCAGGCAGCTGAATTCATCTTACTGGAAAACAGTGTTATTTTCATTTAGTCGGAAGAGGTGAAGGTTTCTTTGAAATTGTCTTTAGACTAAGACACATCACAAGGATGTCATCAATGCAATAATCTCAATTCAAGCAAAGACAAATCACTTGAGCCAGATTCTAGTCCATGCCTTAGGTCCTGGATGCTAATCTTGATTACCAGGACAGCTCTGGAACACTACACTAAGGCAGGGCTTGATCTCCAGGCTGCCTAATCCGGCCTGAGAAACACAAATTACATCCCTAATGACCAGTGATAGGGACTCCTCCTCTGGGGCAAGGGGACAGAAAAAGAGCCAGGGGCTTTGGCTATTTTTCTGCACTTCCAGCTGTTCTGCACCACAGTTTATCTTGAGCAGATCACTTAGGGTTTGTGCTCTGCACACCTCCACACAGTGATGGTGTATGAGGGCACAGCCCATCAATAATAGCAGAACACTTGTCTTGTCCCCCATCCAGGAACTTGTGTGCAGATTTTAAGAGCCATTGCAAACCTTTGGGGGAGCACTAAGTAACTATCCAGAGTAAGAAATGCAAGTTCAGAAAGATATTTCCTTTAAGCATTAGGTCATTACTTCCATTTAGGAAAGAAGAGCAGAGAGAAAAATAATTGAGTTCTGTTAGCTTAATGGAAATTTGAAAAATCTGAGGGAAGAAAATAGAAATCATCCATGAGTGGTTGTCTCCCTCTCTGTGGAGGAGAGAAATAAGAAGTTTAGCTGAAATACTAAATACTAAATCCCTAAAATACTTCTAAGTGAGGTCCTGTAACAAGACCTTTCTCATGAAGGGGCCTCCCATTAGCACCCCCACGAGAGTCTTGAGATACAGGAACACCATTATCTTAATTTCCAAATGGAGAATCCAGGTAAGCTGAGGCTCAGTGGTTTCCCCAAGGTCAGAGCAGGTGCTGGTAACTGAGCCCAGGTTTCAAGTCACAAGCTACTGACTTTGCACTGCTTTGTTCTTTCTCCCTTTCCTTTGCCAAAGGACCTCAGTGTCACTGAAAACTGTCTCCTTGGTTTACATATTGACTGATGAAGAAGAAAAGAACCCATAAATTATTCTAAAGATGCCAGGAGAAGAAGCACCTCCACACTCTGCATGGCTGTTCTTATCTGAAACAGCACAAGGCTTGATGCCCATAAGTAAGACCAGAATCAGGCCCACAAAATCTGAGTTTGATTATGAAGAAATAATCAAACACAGCCTACATGGACTTGTTTTCTCTTCAGCCTTTCATTAAGTTTCTAAAACATGTTGATCTCAACCTTGCAAGCAACTAATTCAGCAAAACCCTGAATAACAGTGCTTTGATTGCAGACTGTGGAGCCCACACCACCACCTAGGTAACCCAAGTTTTATCAGGAGGCACTAGTGTCTCACAGAGCTTTAATGATTTGTCTGTGAACATAATTCCATTTTTTCTGTCCATAACTTCCCATATATCCCCCAACATTGGATGCTCAGTGCTCCTGTAAACACAAGAAACACTTCTAGCACTTAGCTCGAGACCTCTAAAGCCCCTTTCCTGGTTTCTATGACGTTTTCACACCTGAACTAGGACAAATCTACCTAAACTGCCAGCACATAAAGTGTCCTTTACTTCCTCCTGATAAGTCACTGCCAATGCACACCCAGACAGAGACATTCCAGATTAAAATTGCTCCATTTCTTTATTTAATTTTGAAACTTTCAAAGGTGAGTGAGCCACTCAAAGGCTTAGGCATGGTCAAAGCCATGCAAACATGAGACTTTGGGCACAGTCCTGTATAGGAAAAAATTCCACAATCCTTCTCTCACTCACTGCCATACAAGGTTGAAGGGCCTGCCACAGTCTAAACCCCAACCCTTGCCTCAAGAAAACATTCGAAGGCATTTTTAAATAGCATTTCTTAGCATTCTCCTGTTCCCACTTTGATCATTGCCAGGCACAAGGTGGGTTTTTTTCTCCATGGATTGCTGGTCCTACTGTTCAAAAAAAAGGACATTGCCAGTAGCTTAAATTTCTCACCCCCATCATATTTTTAAGAGCTGGCTGTATGACAAAATATTTCTATTTTTCCTAAACTAGCTATTTGCCCAAAAATACGCTATAAGTTTGGGAGAAATGTCTGTGGTAATGTTCCTCTAAAAACCCTCTACATCTCCTCTTTTGGTGGAGTTTATGTTACCTTAATCCACATTTTCAAGCTTAAAATGACTTATAGCATCCCAAGAACTTTAAGTAGTGGTAATCACAGCAGAGCTTTAGGTGAACTAGAGCCAGGTTAGGGCCCAGGAACACAGCAACAAATGACATCCTGATGCAAACTCCAATTCCATTTACTGAAAGGCATTCCCACTCCCCACGCCCTGCAATAACTTTTATTTAGCTGTTATTCAGGTATTCATAAAGGAAAACCTGGTTTTCTTGATCATATTGACAGCTTTTTGTAATGCTATTTCTTCCAGAGTAGAGGGATGAATTGATAGTCAGGGGCTCTGGGTCCTTATCAAGGTTAACTATTAGGCTATTATGAAACCCCAAATCTCTTTTTCCAGGAATGATACAGTTTAAATAATACTTACTCTTCACAAAAATGCCTTGATGCAAATCTCTATGAAAGAACTAATAACAAGCAGTAAATCCTACGCTATAGATTGAAATTGCCACGTGTCCCCAACCCGTTACCAGACCAAAAACCACAATGGTTTTTGGCATTCAGATGCAACAGGATAAGCACATTTGCAAGGGCAACCAGAGACTGCCTGATGTCAAATGTCATTCCCTGCCTCCTGCTTGCATGTCTTCAGCTCGTCCTTTTGTTGTATCTGTTTCCAGTCAGTGGATTGAATGACTTCTCATGGATTGCCTGCTCACTTGACCATATCCCAGGTAATCAGAACACTAAAAATAAAATTTGCTCAAAAAAGACAACACCCAAATGCAAACATGGAGTTAAGAAGGAATGAGATGTCACAAGTGAGCCAGTCAAATCATCTTCCCAGAAGGAGAAAAGAGAAATATCCAGACCTCACTATCCCCTGGGATATTTGCCTGCACATGTAGCATCAGATCAGTGAAACTGAGGTTGGAGAGCACTAAAGTTGTGACACAGCTTTTCTAAACACAGCAATTCTTGCTCCTCTCTAACTGCACACCTCCCAGTTCTGGACTGGGGAGAAATTCCTGCCCTCATCCCTCCAATACTGTTAAAACCTCCAGGCCCTGCAGTGGCAGGATCTGCAGCAGCAGGCTGTGGGCTGTAGGGAAAGGTGGCACAGTCACATCTGTGCAATGGCACTTGGCAAATCAGCACCTTTAAACTTGGCATCCAAACTACCAAACAGGAGCAGATGCATTTTATTCCTTTAATAGCTAACCTTTTTGCTTCCCAGTGTTCTATTATTTGCTGAAGACAGCTGCAGACTTAAATTACCTTTTCTGCCTTCAGCCAAAATAAATAAATATTTATGGCTAATGAGGACTTCCTTTTCAGGGTTGTGAGTGTTCACCTGGCCGAGCTGCTGCAATAAGAGGCAACACTTTAGCTGCCAGAAGTGATCTCAGCTGCTGTGTCCCCAACACAGGGGAAAACCAGGAAACAGACTTCACAGCACCACCAGCCTCCATCTGCACACTCTGCGAGGGCAGGATACCCGTCCTGCCCCACATCATGGCTCTGGGGGGCAGAGCTGCAGATACAGCTTCACCACGAACTACAAGGGCTCTCAGGACAAACTTGCAGGGGCTCTTGGCAAAAGGATGAAGAAACAGTCCTTTGGTTTGTGCTGCCTATTTTTGGAGCCCTAGTGTATGTAATCTGAGTGAAGGCAGCACTGAGTGTCACCACCTGGTGGTATTTCACAGCATAATTCCCAAGCTCCCTGCTCAGACCTGCGCAGAGATGTGACATACGGCACAATTCAAGCATAGCTTTGCCTCAAAATTATTTTTAAACCGAAGGAAGACACAAAAAAGTTCTTTATGCCAGATACCTCCCACTGTTAGCAGCTACAGAGCCAAGGGCTTGGGTTTTGTACAAGATTTCATTAAGATGTATATCCCAGTACAGCAGCCGTGCTATACAGCAATTCAATACCAACTCACCGCAAGTTATTCTGCTGAGTACAGTGACAGAGAAGGATGGATGCCTGCAGTTTGTCAGACTCCCATTCCCAGTCACCGTAGGAATTTTAGTTAAACCGTGTTAAACCAGTCTTAGGAGCAAATTTTTCAAAAAGAGCTACGGTAATACTCAAAGGGGAAGTGAAAACATGAATAATGTAAATGCTGACTTGCTGAAATGCCGTATTTCAAACACGAAATAGTTCCGGGGATTCTGAAAGCAGTACAAACCTTGTAGAAAAAGGGACATCTAGTGGCACTACCCGGGAATTGCACGGGGACAGACGGCTCAAACACTCCGTGAACACCGTGACAAATCAGAGGGATAACAGTAACTGCACATAAGAGTCCTCCAAAATCCTGACACAGGATACAATTTTAATCCAGGAGTTCATGCAAAAATTTCCCTTTCTAAGTAGTTAAAAAATACCACCAAGTGATCAGGCGGGTATTCCACTTGGTGGGTTCTTCTTTTATCACACTCTTGCACTTTCTTTCCCTTTTTCCCCTCAAAACCAGTCAAAAAGTTCACACTATGCCATCCTGCTGCATCTGAATTATGGATTCACACTTCGAAACACGATGGTTTTGCAATTACTTTTAGTAAGTTAAAGGAGAGAGTTCTGGCACTGGGAAAATTTTTTATTTGATCCCAGAATACTTTTGCTAACTAAGCATTCCCAGCAGCTGGAGGCAGATCCCCCACCAGCTTTGTTCTGTGCAGGATGAAACTGTGAGCAGGTTTCTGCAAGTAAAATGCTCCATATTGATGGATAATCTCATGCCAAGAGTTTGTCTTTAATACTGAGGAAAGCTCAGTGCTGAGCTGGAATCCAACACAGATGTAGAAGGATTGATAGGGGGGGAAAAAAAAGGTCCTAGAGTTTTTTGATTTTTTTTTGTCATCAATCCTTATTAAGATTTGCATTTAATTTTGGGTTAGGTGTTACTGTTGAGGAAATCGATTTCATGCCCAAGACACTGCAAATCCTACAGTTGTGATGAACAAATAAAGACAAAAGAGATCAGTCAGATTATTTCAGTGGAACTGCAACCAAAACCATCACAATTCATAGAAGCATTTCATTTCATCCTCTGTACCAGCACTGAATAGAGTTTCAGTACTTTCTAGTATTCAAATAACTCCTTTCAAAGGAAAGCTGAAAGGCAAAGGATTTTCACAACAGTGAACTGTCTGTACAATCAAAGCCGATTTTGGTCAGGCAAACTTTTTTTTAAAATTTGATATTCAAAAAAGACATCAAGCAAACAGCTTTCAAGGGGTGAATGAGAAATCCAGCCATGCCTTGACTATGCTCAAAGGATTGGACCCAAGTGAAGATACCAGATTTTTAAAAAAGAAAAAAATTACGATTTTTAACATAATTTCTCTTTAAATTAACAGTGTACAGTTCTGTGACTATACATTTACTTTAAAACTTGAAGGGTTGATGAATTAGGTAAACAGGATTTTGCCAAAAACAGCTGCCAGGAGAGGAGCAGCAGTGCCCACACCGACCAGGTGCAGCACATCTCCCTCCCAGCTCTGTGAGCCAGATACAAGGTGACTGATTTCAGCTGAGCTGGAATGAGTTACGTGAATGCAGGACTGGTGTAGAGCAGCAATGAATCATCTTCTCCTCCACGCTTATTCTGGGCACAATAACGTATTGCAGAGCTCTAATTCCTCTGCTAAACATGCACAATCTTCTGCCAGCTGATGAGTCTCCAGGGATTACATATTTGAATCAGGACAACTGACACAGACAAGTCTATTAAAGCAGACTTCAGTAAGTCAGAGTTAAAAAATTTAAAGACTTCTAATTCAGCCAAATGGTGCATTTTAACAAAGAAGTGGTTTATATAACTTCAACTGCTGACAGATTACCATGTCACTGTTAACAAGATCATTTCATCAGGGGCTTGTGAAAGGACCATAAAGACATATTGTCTTTTTCCCCCTGTTTTAAAGCAGAAGAGAGCATCTGTCCCCAAGACAAGAACAGCTCCCTCAGGCAAGAGAGTGCCAAGCTGTGCTCACAGACAGACACTGACACCCCTGAGGAAGTGCTGGGGAGTGTGTTAAGAGACTCCTCCATGGCTCCCCATGTGGTGGCTTGGGCTGTCCTTGCTACATATAGGGGTGTCAAGGCCCTCGCTTTCCTTCCTGGCACATGGTTGCCAATCCCTCTTTGAGGGTCCAGAGGGGAAGATGAAGGGTCTGTCTCATGCCCAGCTTTGACAAAGCATGAGAGGTCTCATCATCTACTGCCTTGTCAAATGTCACTGTTCTCCTGGAAAGTATTTGGCTGAAGAAGGCAAAAAAAGCCCCATAAACACATTTCCTTTCCCTCTATAGGGAAAGGGCTTCTATGCAGAGCCTCTCCTCTTTCCTACACAACAGAAACCAAGTATAGCAAAATACATAAACATGTCATCTGCTCTTCCTGGGGCCCTCCATCTCCTTGTTTCCTTACCTGCTTCTCTTGAGACACCCACCAAGTTGCTCCAGAGGGCATTGCTACTGCCCAGGTCAGCAGGCAAGACCTGGGACATCCTTCCCCAGCCCTCACCTCTCTCCAGAAAACCCATGCAGGTGCCTGTCCCACCCCTCTTAACCTCTCTGTTTCCACCCCCTCCTGCAAGTAAACCAGGCTCTACTGGCCACACCTGTGTGTTGTTCTGCTCCCTCTCCACTTCCTGCCCACTCCTTGCTCCCCACACAACTCCTTCTGACTGGCAGAATCCTACAGGGCTCACAGAAGCAGCCTGAGTCTATCCCAAAGAATCAGCAAGCCAGCAACACTGTCCTAATACGAAGATCTGAGCTGAATTTGGGGAGGCTTTTATCAAGCTCAGTATGGGAATATCAAGTTTTCATCACACGTCCAATGTTACATGGCATTCTCCTCATGTGGAAAGGAATTGGTTTGAGTACATCAATCACCCCAAAGGAAGAGAAAACAAAAGAGGGAAAGTATACTCCAGTGATCCTTCCTTGCCAAGCAGAATAGTTAAACTTGTCTTCAGCAATCAATCAAGGCTCCAGCAAAACCAAAGACAGATGATCTTTTGTGAAAGAACAGATACCTCTGAAAACTTCATTACCATTCATTAAGACAAAGAGTTGCCTCTTGACAAGTGTCCTTAATGCAGCATAAATTTTAATAAGGCGTGCACAAACAGCTACAGTGCAGCTCACAGGCTCTGCTGAGCCTTGGAAAACAGTTCTCTAGGGCTCCTTTTCACCTCCTGTCCCAGGCCAGACACACTCTGGGGTCAGAAAAGCTAAAGATGAGAGAAGGACCCTTGGGTGAGGCCAGTCCAAAGCACCAAGCAGGTGGTGGGAGACAGGCAATGAAAGAAGTCCTCACCTCATGCTTATTGTTATTATCTTTTAACAACCTTTCCAGTTCATATTCTGACTCCTGGATTCGCTGTTGAAAGTGAAATCAAAGGCAACTGAGTACTTTTCACTCTACTTCCTTTTATCCTAAACAGAGCATTCCTTGCTGACATGGGAACACAACGAGCTTGTGTTTGCCCCATTTCAGCAGTCTGGAGAGAAAGGTTGTGTTAGGTGGTGTTTCACTAACTGCTCTGGAAAACAAAAGCACAAGAAAAATAATATTTACAGCAAAGAAAATGAGATTTCGTGCTCAGCAGGAGATGCACATTAGCACACAGGACCTCCCAGGTGTTAAATAGGTGTGAGTTTGCCCTGGTGATCACAGCAGGCTCACAGTTCACTCAGCATTTAAAGATATTGAAAACATTATATTGAATCTTCCCCGAAGAGCAGAAGGGCCACTTACTAACACAGATTAGGTAAAGCCTTGTGTACAAAGGCTGGAATGAAAATTAATTTGTTTTTCTCTATCATCTGCCATCTCCAGCAAGCAGGGACTTGTCTTTTAACCCTTTTTGCAGAGTGCAGTTTCTGAACACAGCTGCAGAAAAAGTACAAAACATTCTAAAAAGAACACCCTAAAGACAGAGATAATGAACTAAGTGGACTGAGGATGTACATTTTATGCCTGATTATTATAAAAATGATCCAGAAAAAGCAGAATATCATTTAAAGACGATTGCTATTGACATGATCTGTTCTGAAAACGTTTATTTTTCTGAAATAAAAAATAAAGTACATGCATTTCCATAGAAAAGTCACCTGGAGCATATGCTGCGGAATTTCACTAAAAGTCACACTGAAAACATGGAACATTCTGATTTGTGAGGCTTTCTACAAGCAATTCCTCCAGTCATTATCTAGGTCTCTCATAGATCTGAATCATACTTCAACTTTTGTAACTGCATCAAGCAATATATTCCCCATGTTCTAAAATTTTCAGTCACCACCATGTGAGAAGCTAAAATATCAATTTAATAATTAAAAAAAAATTCTTCTGCAAGCCCAAATCAGATGGACCATCATATTCTGCACTGAAAGCTTTGTCAGCTCAGATGTGCTTGTACATCTGAACAGAAAACCTGTTTGGCTGAAGTCCCCCCAAGGCACCTCAAAAGAGATCTTAAACAACTGTCAGAGTTTTGACAGCCCTCCATAGAGGTGGATTTTCAAAGTAAGATTTGAGAGATGTAACAACATTTGAAGGGAACCAAAACAGTAAAGAGTTTCTGGGGAATGCCAAGAAATTAAAGGTACTGAGCAGGTCTTGCACAGCTGTGAGTGGAGCTACACTGTCACTGTGAAAATACTCCAGGTGAAACATGAGAAAAGTAAAATGTTGCTACATTTGTTTTAGAGTATTTTCAAATGCCCAAATTAGGACATTTCTGGCACAATTCTTCAGGCCTTACTGGAAACTATTTTGGTCCACTGAGCCTTTGTGTCTTTTAACCTGGAGATGGGAAAAGCGGTGATTACATAGTTAGTGACTCTTCATAAAAGCACAGCATTAGTCCCTCTTGTGCACTGACTTTCAACATACAAACATTGAGCTTTGTGCATCTTCCTTGGGAGATTATTTCTTGATCTAACACACCGTGTTGTCAAGTACTTTCTCCTGCTTTTCTTTTGACTAGTCTCTGTCTGTACTCTGTAGTTATGTCTAGTTACGGGTTATGTTAAATAACTCATCTTCTCTCTCAATGCTTATGTTTTTCAAGTATTGGCAGATAATTGCATTCCCCTATAGCTGCCAGGTAGCAAAACCATACATATTTAACCATTTTGTTCTTTCCTTCTGAATTCCCCAAAGGTTTTTCACGGCTCTTATCTGAATTCCCTGTGGTTGCCAGCAATGGCCTAGTAATGAAGTGTTCTAACAGGTGTCCCAACACCTTAGTGCTGAACAGGAGGAAAACCTCCCCGGACAGGATACCCTCAGCAACACACAGGACTCAGGATTAATTGACTACTAATGATTCCATCTTGTATTTCTCTCACCCTGCAGTTTGTTTCGATCTTTCCAAGATGATCCATCTGGCTTATCTTTTAGAGCTTTGGCTTACTTCTGACTGCTTAAACGAAACGATGCACACCTTTTGTTGTGTAGTTGGACACTGGGAATTTAGAAACTTCCTAGAAGATCTCTGAACAGTGGGAAGGGCACTCTTTGCACAAGGGGCCTGCCCTCCTCTCCAAGCAAAAGGACAAGGGGCTATTGACAGCATCAATCTTTGTTTGGGAAAACAATCAGATACAACATCAGCACAGAAGAGCCATCTTCATCCATCTCCTTCCACCTTCCTGCCCTGTGACAATATCAGCAGAGGGGAAGGTGCTGCCTCCACAGCTGTGCCCTGAAATATGTATCAAGAAACGGAAGTTCATTTGAGCGGTGCGGGTGTTTGATGCCACTTGGGGGTGTGATGCCAAAAAACTCCTCTGCTTGTCCTTCAAATTGTGCTGCTGGTGACAGCATTGAAACATGGAACTTACGTAAAAGGAGCACTCATTTTGGTAAGTTGGGGTATTTATTCCTACACTGCAGGTCTTTGTGAAATTAGAACATTTGAGACGCATTACTAGTACCAAAACAAGACAGAGCAAAGAGATTATAATCCTCTGACTTCCAGATATTTCACTGAGTAGCCCCCACAAAATTTTCTATTGTACTGTTGGTGTAAAATGCATATTATGTCAAGAGAAAAATCATGTTTTAGTCTTCATTTTCTAGAGAAAGGTAACTTGGCTTGTCAGTCACGCTTGTAAAGTCATTACAAAAACTGTTCCGTACAATAAAGTAAGTATGAAGTGCTTCTGCAAATCAAGTTATTAAAAGTGCCCCAACCATTCACAAGATTTTAAGCACTTCAGGGCTACTTATCTGTGAAGTCAGCTGGGTCTAAAGATAATCTCTTTGTGCTCATGCAGAATATGCTTTACAGTTTTATGGCTACTTATATTAATTGGGCAAAACCATTAGTCACCGATGTGAGGCCAAAGTCACTCCCACCATTTCCACAGAGAAAGAACAATAAAACCATATAGATAAGAGGCTGATGGGTCGCTGGCAGGGAAACCTGTGCTGTATTGTTATCTCCTCATTTTCCCCTGACTTTGAAAATAAACAACCAAGAGTGCAGAAGGGCAACTGAGGCACCAGGAGGAGGCATGGCAGGACTAGAGAGAATTGGGGCTCTGGCTCTTGCCTGTGCACCCACTTTCTGGGAATTTGACAGATACAGTTTCCTTCAACTGAGCTGAATTTGTCCGTGTCACCCTGTGCACTGAATTCCCCCTGGTGCAGGAGCACACTGGCCATGGGGGAGCACAACTGTTCCTGCCTGCATGGCCCAGTTACGGCCCCAGGGTCCAAGAACCCCAGAAGGGCTGCCATGGGCAGTGGAAGCCACAGTCCTGACTTCACCAGCTCCTGCCAGCTGGCTACAGACCCCAAATCCTCATGTCCTGAGGTATGTGAGGCAGGATGGCATCAGCTCCAAGGCTCCCGTACGAGTAGCCCAAATGTCCTATGTCTCGCAAAGTCCCTGGCAAGCAGGACTGCGTGTTGGGACAGTTTGTATAAGAGATGACCAGGTCTATAATGACCAAATAAAAGACTGACACAAATCACAGAGTGTGCACCAATTTCAAAAGCTTGCAATAAAAAGCCACAGTGAGCCATCCATGGGGAGAGGTCAGCCATGGGATGTTGCCAGGTCTGTTTCCACCTACAGGGAGGGAAGCCTGCTTAGTATTTTAGCTATATGAGGGAATAACTCCTGCAGAAGAAAAGGAAGAAAACTTAACATGTGTTAGATGTGAATTAGATGTGTTTAAAGTTAAGAAAAAAAGAGTTCTTTTAAAAGGTATCTTCTTCTGCACTGGAAAATGCTAAATTTAAAAATGCTCCACTAGTGTCAAATTCAGATCTTTGTATGCCAAAGTAAAGCCAACATAAATCCTCTCGGCAAAGAGGGACTGAGGGGAGTTCATAATACTTTGCTACAGAGTAAAAGCTGCAGGGCGAGCGCGCCTTCAAATTTCCCCTGAATTTCTCAAGGCAAATGTAGCCTCTCCAGAGGGAGCGAGGGACCGGAGCGCGGTCGCGGGCAGCGCTTGAGCGGGGATGCTGGCGGAGCAGGAGCCGATACCCTTCCAGGGGCAGCCCCCCGGCCCTCCCTACCTCCCGCGGACTCACCTGGAAGCGATGGGCGGCTCAGGGCTCCCGACTCCCCGCAGGCAGCCCAGGGCTGGCGCGGCGGCGCGGGGCTGCTCCGGGGGCGCTGCCTGCCGAGCCCCGCAGCTGCCGGAGGAGCAGGCACAGCAGGAGCAGCAGCAGCAGCAGCAGCAGGAGAAACAGCGCCAGGTAGAGGAGCAGGTTGAGCTCCCACTCCATGCCGCCCGCGGCTTGGCTCCCCGCGGACCGCCCGGTGCCGGTGCCGGTGCCGCCGCTGCTCTCGCCGGCCGCAGCCTCCTCCCCTGCGGCAGGGCGGCGGAGAGGGGCACCGGGAGCCCGCGGAGCCAGACCTCCTGCAACCCCCGCCTCTGCCGCACCTCCCGGCCCGGGGCAGCCTTGGCCGCGCTCCTTGGGCACAGGTGCCCTGTCACAGAGCTGATGCTCCCAGACCACCCGTCACCGCCAAGAGAAGTTCGCCGGGCTGGCTCACTGCGAGACCGAGCCTCCCATCCAAACTGAAGTGCCCATAGAGCGGTACCCACAGGCAGCACCCACCCTCCTGCCTCCCCACCCCACATTTCACACAGACCAACCAGCTCTGAACTCCATGGGTGTCAGAAAATATCTCTTCCCTTGAAGACATTTGAGAACCGTCCCCTGGACCAAAAGCGCAAACACTTGCCAGATATTGCCGTGGCAATAGAAAAGTTACTTAGGTTTTCGGCCACTTGACTCAGATTTTGGTGAATGATACAACTGTGGTGGACCCACCATGACTTTGGCTTTGAAGGGGATGAAAAAATAGACTTTTAAAATCCCAGCTGCCTTTTGCTGTACCATAGCACTCAGATCTGGCTGTCGGTCAGGTAACTGAGCCGAGGGACACACTGGGGTGGATCTGGCATGGCCTGGTGGCTCCCACAGCCTTTGGAAACACTCTGCTAAATGCATGAGCCTCCAGCCTTAACAGACAAGTTACTGAGAAGCACATTCATATTTCGCACTGTCAAACTATTGCACCTGATCTCCCTGCTCCCCAAAGAGCACTAATGCAATGGGGCTGTGGGAGAGCAGATGAGGTGAAGGGGTGGAGGGATGTCACCTTGCTGCCATCCTCAGGGAAAACCCTGCTTGTACTTTCATCTGTCCACTTGCCCACATGATTTGTCTCTGCTCAAGTCACATCCCAAATGCCTCCATGGATTTATAAGCAAGGGAAGTGAAATTTTACAGAGGCACTGATGAGTATCTTGCAAATTTTGTCAAAGCCATACAAAGTGTGTTACTTCCTGAAGAAATACATCCAAAAATGCATAAATTCTACTTCATCAAGCCTCCCAAATTCTTAACATAAGCATCACTGTAAATCTGAGATAAGGAGACAACTACATATTGGGTTATTATTTTACACTGAATCTTCTTTCCTTATTGAACCTCTGAATAATACCTCATAATAATGCTCAGTGTAACAACTGGAGGCAATTTGGGAGAGTGATCATTCACCTTTTCTTGAAGTAATAAACCTGAAATCATTCTGACAACTTCATCAATACTAGGAAAAGCATTATCTGGTGGAAAAAGGAAAGGCCAGCATCCGTCATTCTCCAGAGCCCACATATTCCATCCTGGTTCTGTGTTCTCTGACACAATAATTGGCACTTTCCTACTTTGCTTGTATTAATATGAGGAATTCAACTCCTCATAACACAGTTTTCTTACAAGCATTTATTGACAAGGAATGAAGAATTGCGCTCTTTGAGAATTATGGAGAGATTAGCACTTGTATGGGATACACACAGAATTTGGCTCAGAAGCTCCATGGGAGACATTCTGCTCTTGTGCACGAGACACCGGTGATAAGACACCTTGTGAGTGGCTGCTGTACACAACAGGAGGCACTTCTAAACCAGGCTTTTAACTTTTAACAATGCCTGTGTTTTAAAATACAACTGTAGATGGGAAATTGCATTTAAAAGCAGGTGAATCAACAAAAAGATACCTTGTTTGGGGGGTTGTTTGTGTTTTTTATGATAGAATTCTGAAATTTCTTAAAGTTACACAGAAGAGAAATTGTTCATCTTCTTTTATTATTTAACTGTTTTGCTTTATCCTATAACTAAATAATGCAGGAAAGAACAATCCACAACCTAAGTAAGCAGGTATCCTAGAATTCCTCCTCAACCCTTACTCCTCATATCAAGCAGCAGTCAGGCTTCACAGAACAATGTCAACAGAATTACTCAGAAGAGGCATAAGCAGAAATTTTCTAAATTGTATCTCCTGATTTAAAAGAAGCATTTTAGTATCAAGATTTATTAGTCTCAAAAGAGATTGTCCATGCAGAACAACAAAAAGACTTGATTGGAAAAGATTATGACTTTCAGCACTTCAAGGCAGTCAAGATTAATTTCAGCTCTGCAACAGAAGCTTGGAAGCTGAATAAGCTGGAGAAATAATTGAAAGAAGCCGTTCAGATTTAATGGTTTAACTCGATTTTCTGTTTTTTATCCTGCTTATCCTGGGGCTGATACCACTTTTGCTGTGCTTGTATCATGACACACTGCTCTAAGGTGGTGGCAGCAGTTCATGCTGTACATGCATAGTCAGCTTTTCCTCACGTGTTTGTAACCAAACATTCAGGTGTCACTCCTGGATTTCCTCTGAGTTGTAGGAGTACCAATATGTGGTATCAGCAAACATTTTCTGTCACCTTTTCCAGTAGAAAAAAAAAGATATTCACTTCATTTTCACACTCCTGAGTCCTTGTATCAAGCCAGTATTTAACATGTCCGCTAAGTAATATTTAAGACTAGGATATGAGAAAGTGCCTTTTTTTTTTACAACAATTTTGGTTTATTTTTGCCTATGCTACATGAAAGGAAGCATAGTTCCTACTTTAACATGGACATTTGTTACTTCTGAAGAGAATTCGAAGATGCTTCTAAAAGGTTTGAAAATCTTAACACTAAAATCTGAACCCAGACATTGGTTTTGTGTGTTTAGAGCCTTCAACTGTAGCTGTAAATATTTTGGCTTAATGTGACACTTAACTCAGCAACTGGTCACAATTGAATCAATAGAAATCATGGACACAGTTTGCCTGGAGACAGAGAAACTGCAGGATGTTGAGACAGTGGAGCTCTTGGTTTTTAGCTGTTGTGCTGAGACTCAAAGCTGCAGCTGAATTAACTGCAGGGCAGCTCTGGCCAGTTCAGTAGCTCTTGGGAAGACTACAGAGTAAAACAGGCAGCAGCAGCAAAAAAGGAAGGAGTGTCATTTCTCTCCCCCTGACTTTGTTGCTTGTCTACAATCCAGCCTTGCAAATACTTCCCACTTGCCCAAAACGACTGCTGAGAGCTGAGACAGTGCTGAATGCAGCACTCCCTACAGGATTAGAACTTTTGGCAGGACTCTTTGGTGCAAAAAACTTGTTTCACGAGAGCAGTAAACCCCAAGAGATGATGTGAAGACTAAACATGGGTGGAAACAGCAAGAATATTTTGGGGCTTACTCAGAAATACAGCCTATGAAAGATGATTAAGAAAACATCCAACAAGTAGATGAAGCAGAAGTTATTACCAACTTTCCTTAAGCTGGTGTTTGGATGATTTGCTGGCAGCTCTGGATCCCTTTTTCTGGAATAAAATTATTCATATATATATATAAATGTGTATATATATGAGCATATACACACCAGGCAACTACTTTCCTAAATTTCAGCCATTAAAGCTGTGACACCTTTCTTCTAATAAGTAAGGGACAAAGGTACTTTATCTGTGCTTCAGATAAGGAGCTTGTTTAAGTGCTTCCCTGGATCCAGGCCGGAATACCCCGTGCCTCACTACAGCAATGCCTTGCTTGTGCCAGCAGCAAGAATTACCTGCCCTCCCACCCCTGTGGAACTGTACCTGCAAATTATAAATTAGATTATTACACCTATGCAGAGCCTTTCTTCCCAAACAACCTTATAAGCTGAAACACATCTAAGTGTACACATCATGCCGTGCAGAGATGTGTAAATGGGTGCACTGGAGGCACCAGAGAGCAGGATGTGCAGCTGAACAGCAAAGGCACACTGCAGTCAAGGCTGCCATGAAAGGAGGAGGTCCTTTTTTTATTTATTTTTATTAGGCCATAAAACCTGTTTGCTGGGAGGTTGCTGTCAAGATTCTGAGATTCTGATGCAGTTTGGTTTTCTTCTTCAGACCCCAAATGCGATTTTCCCTCGTGTCTCAGTTCGGGAAGATAATCCAATTCAAGCATTTCAGCCTACAGAGCATTCAACTCAAATGAAGAAACGCTCCTATGTGGGCACAATAGATCATTAGGACCTTCCTTCTGATGATTCCTGCTTTAGCTTAAGTGCCTGTGATTTATTCACTCATTTATTCACTCTGCACTGTACGACATTCACTCCTTCTGAACACACAATTTCCATTATTTGATTACAACTGTAACACTGCCTTTCACTGTACAGAAATAGAGCAGTTGCTCAACTTCTATTTCGTTAACCTTTTATACTGACCTCATTTGCCACGTGCCCTCCTCCTACAGATTTCCAGTGCTGTGATTTTATGCCTCCTTAATTTGTGCATGAAATTCTTTACCCTTCCTGGCACATGTGCACACACAGAAGCTGCAAAGTAGACTTTGGATCAAAGGACACAGCTGATTTCCAGCCCCAACACACGACTCGGTTCTCCTGGAATCACATCCAGCTCCTGAATTTCACCATCAACTTCTCTGTCTTGAATAGGACCAGTATCAGAAGCAAAAATCCAGACTCTCCAGCAAAAAAGGGTATAATTAACACCTCTGGAAGTGCTTCTGACAGAACACGTGTTAATACAAGAAAACCCTATGCAAATGAATGACAGGACTGTTGGATGTTCTGGCCTAGTTTAAAAAATGTGATTCCTTTGAAAATACTATGTCATTGAAGCAGTTACAAAACAGTTCACCAGGAGAGCAGGTACAGGAATTTTTCCCACTCTACCCCAAGCAGAAATCTCAGCATATGCCCAAGATGACATTTTTTGTAATTGTTGGAGACTAACATAGTTTGGAAGCCTCCCACAAACAATACAAACCTTTCCAAGGTTGCTGACAGTAACCGAAGAGTTTCAGAATTTAACCCCAAGCCTTCACTAATAATATTATCACTGAATTTACACAATTAAAAAATTAAAATTGGACAGAATTTCTACCTAAAGACTGCCAGTAAGACTCCAAGGAAAATATCCAATCAACATATCCCCACAGCTGTGACGAGAGAGAATGTTATACCAAATGTTATCCTATTTGTGGCTAAAGTTGCAAGTGTTACATAATTTTGTTTCTTACTGATGCTTCACACTTAGTGTCACTTGGGAAAACTATTTGCTTGTTTTTGTCCCTAGAGGAAGAGGGTCTTTTGTAATCTCATCAGTACTATTTACACTGAATATTTGTGATTCTATTTATTTATCCCAACCTGAAAATATAAAACCAGCATGGGAAAATTACATGGTGTTTGTCCTCACTTGCACAAAATTGGAGTTTCCGAAACATGACCCACGTTTTAGTTTGCACTAGAACTGGAGTGTGTTAGCAAGGTTTAAAAAGACAGTGTGAGATATTTGCAGTTTTGTGTGAGGCAAGTCGGAGTGCCTGGGGTTTAATGCTGGTGAGAAGATACAGTAAACAATCTTTTCAACTTAAACTAAGCATAAAAGGCACTTGTAAGGGCCTTTTTACTTACGGCAACACCTCAGAACCTCAGGGAGGGGCAGATTTGACGCCGTAGCTCCGTTTTTGCCTGCACCGCTGCCCGCCTTGTTTGTGCACCACAACAGCGTCAACCACTGGATAGGTCTGGGATATGTGTTTGTTTTTTTTTTTTTTAATTAAGCTATTAGAGAGCGTCCAAAGGAGGGCCACCAGCGTGGTGAAGGGTCTGGAGGGGGATCCCTGTGGGGAGCGGCTGAGGGCACTTGCTTTGCTCTGCCTGCAGGAGACTGAGGGGAGACTTCATCGAGGTCTTCAACATCCTTGTGAGGGGCAGAGGAGGGGCAGGCACCGCTCACTCTCATGACCAGCGACAGGACTCCAGGGAACGGCATGAGGCTGAGTCGGGGGAGGTTTAGGTTGGATATGAGGAAAAGGTTCTTCCGACAGGGGGTGGTCAGGCACTGGAAGAGGCTCCTCAAGGCAGTGGTCACAGTACCGAGCCTGAGAGTCCAAGAAGCGTGTGGACAACGCTCTCAGGCACACGGTGTGACGCTTGGGGTGTCCTGCGCAGCGCCAGGAGCCGCACTGGATGCTCCCGATGGGTCTCTCCCACCCCTGGATACCCCTTCACTCCCTGAGGGCGGACCCGCCTGCGCGCGAGCTCCATGCGCGTGCGCGCTGAGCGCCCGCCGCCGCCGCCGCGCGCCGATGACGCACGGGCGCGGCGCGCGGCACCCCCGCTTCCCCCCCCCCCCCCCCTCCGGCCTTCCCGGTGCCGCGCGCTGCCCCCTCACGGCGCCGCCATGAAGGCGACACCGCTCTCCAACTGCGAGCGCCGCTTCCTCCTCCGCGCCATCCAGGAGAGGAAGGTGCGGCGCCGGCACCCCCCCTGCCCTGGACCTTCCCCCCTCCCCTTTCCCCGCACCCGGGCGGCGGGGACTGGCGTGGCTGTACCCCAGCGCCGCCCCGCCGCATCCCGTCCCGTGCCGGGCGAGGCGCGTTAACCCCGTGTGTGTCCGTGTGTCTGTGTGCCTGTCTGTGTGTTCCCGCAGCGCCTGGACGGGCGGCAGTGCTACGACTACCGGAACATCCGCGTGTCCTTCGGCGCCGACCGCGGCTGCTGCATCGTGGAGCTGGGCAAGACCAGGTGGGCGCGGGGGCTCGGCCGGACCGCGGCTCCCGCGGGGCGATGGAGCCCCAGGTTCCCAAACCTGCCGGGGCGAACGTGGAATGTCCCGCCCGTGGGAGCCCGCGGGGATCGCCGTGCACGGATTTTAACTCCCAGAGCCCAAAAGTCGTAGTAATTCAAGGGTAGGGCCATAAAGGAGCAGTGATATCCATGTTGGTTGTGATTACAAATAATTTACAAATTGCAGTTACTCCAGTTTTTCATCCCCTTATTCGCTGATTTTGCCTTCTTCCGCAAATCAAACGACTCTTTTTTTTGCATGTGGAAAAGTGAAGTATGTCCGCTTATGTAAGTATTTCGTTACAGTTTCTCCTGTGTTGGGAGTCAGTTTTTAATCCTAAAGGACAGGACTGTGTTCTAATTCCTACATTTGGTTCTTCCAGTTGTTGACCAGAGTTCAAATATGCATGGAAAGCTTCGAATGAGAAACTGTCAGGACTGAGAATTACAAACTAACACCCTAATTGCATGCTTTTTTCCCAAGTATGCTATTTTGTTTCTAGTGGTAGGAGATTTTTTTTTCCTGGTAAGTTCTGTGACCTCATGGTTTATTTACATTTGCAGGGTTCTTGCACAGGTCTCATGTGAGCTTGTTTCCCCCAAGCCAAATCGGCCCACAGAAGGTGTGCTCTTCTTTAATCTGGAGCTCTCCCCCATGGCTGCACCCGGGCTGGAGCCTGGCAGGTAGGGAGCTGTCTTAAAATGACTAAACACAGATGATAGAAGAGCCACTGTTTTGAAGCATGATCGTATTCAACTTAATTTTGTCTTAACAGGCAATCTGAGTTACTGGTGTCACTGAACAGACTACTAGAGCGATGCCTGAGAGATTCCAAATGTATAGATACTGAATCTCTCTGCGTTGTTGCTGGTGAAAAGGTAGGAAAACCTACTAATTTAAAGTGGTTTTAAACTAATAGATGCACGTAGCCTGATTTTTTTAAGGCGATTTCTGTCTTGTTTTGGAAAGTAGAAATGCTGATTTTAGATTGATGTAAAGTTCCACACACCTGACTTGACAGGTATTTTTAGCTTGCATATCTGCATGGGTTTTCTGAAGTGGTTGGGACCCTACACACTCGAACATTTCTTTGCAGAATAAGGTGTAAATTGTACTTAAGTGCTACCTATTTTGTCATAATTAAATCTGGCGCACTGGGTATCTTGGGATATACTGAGGTCTTTCATCTTCTTAAGCAAAGACCTGAGCAATGGATGCTGGTTCTTTTTATGGCACAAAAAATGAAC
This sequence comes from Neopelma chrysocephalum, assembly GCF_003984885.1. Lineage (NCBI taxonomy): Eukaryota > Metazoa > Chordata > Aves > Passeriformes > Pipridae > Neopelma > Neopelma chrysocephalum. Next base: position 5,934,746 of record NW_020897740.1, on the reverse strand, counting down.
TTGTTTTGAAAAACAGCAACTTCTGTGGAATAATGTCTCGGATTGCCAAGCAGTTCTGTACTCTTCCCAGGTCTGGCAAATTCGCCTGGACATGCACCTGTTAAACCACGATGGGAACATCACTGATGCTGCCAGCATAGCAGGAATTGTAGCCCTGTGCCATTTTCGCAGACCAGATGTGTCTGTGCAAGGAGAGGAAGTAACTGTGGTAAGTTTTATTTAATTTCTTTCGATATCTTTGTACAGTGTGACCTTTTAAAATTACATGTGTTTCGTAAATAACTGTATTCTGGGCCGATTCCTTTCAAAGTACACTCCTGAGGAACGTGATCCTGTCCCCCTGAGTATCCACCACATGCCCATTTGTGTCACTTTTGCCTTCTTCCATCAAGGGTAAGATTTTGAAGTCTTTTTGACACCAACAGCTTATTGTTAATTAAGCAGAATTTATTTCAAACGTAGAAAAGTCTTTAGAATACTTATATTGACAAGCTGATTTCTTAAAAGATTTTATCTGAGGTGAAATGCCAGGGGGAGATATTTCTGTGTTCTGCACAGTGTAACTAACCAGCAGCTTTCCACAGGTGATGTAGAAAACTTTCAGGGGGAGTATACCCATAGTTACTAATACGTAAACCAACTCCTGTGTTTAATCGGTAGCAACTTGCCTTAAACTTTTACTGTTGCCTTCTGTTCCTGATTCTAGGACCTATTTGTTGGTGGATCCAAGTGAACGTGAGGAGCGGGTGATGGATGGGCTCCTTGTGATTGCCATGAACAAACACCGGGAAATTTGTACCATCCAGTCCAGTGGAGTGGTTATGCTGGTGCAGGACCAGGTAAACCTTTGCCTTGAGCAGTTCCTGTGCTGCAGTCTTGATATGGAAATATCCCTGACATTTGGAAGCTGAGAAATCAATCTTTTATCAGAAGAGATTATTTATTTTTAGTCCTAGTGGAAGAGCATAGCACTGTGTACCATGCTGTGGAAGAAGTGTAGAAAAGGCATAGTGTTTGGTCAGATTTGCATCTTTTTTTTCCCCCCTGTGATTTGGCTGAGAGAATCTGTAAATTATTTCCCCTTGCACTCTGAGGAAAGGCTGCAGGGTGTGTATTAATCTTTTACATAACTCTTAGTGAATCCAGTCCCTCATGCTAAGGTGCCATATTTTAAGTGTTTTTGACTCCTGTGATTTAAGTGTTCGTGATTCCTATGATGTTCTACAGTTTTAGTTAAAAACACCTTGCTTTCATGGTCTTAAACTGTTGTGTGTATAACAAACAGATTCTGAGGTGCAGTAAAATAACAGCTGTTAAGGTCGCAGAAATAACAGAACTCATTCAGAAAGCCTTGGAAAACGACCACAAAGCCAGGTGAGTGTTTTGGGAAGGGATGGAAATGGGTATTTTTAAGAAATGCACTAAAAAGTATCCTGTAGTTTGAACAGTAAATTGTTTACACTTGCATTTGATTTAAAGAGCAAGTATATTTGAATTTGAAAATCAGAAACCGTTTTTAGGTGTGGAACATCCTGAAATAATGCCTGTCCCTGAATGACTAGGAAAGAAGGTGGGAAGTTCGGCTTCGCGGAATCTATCCCCAACCAAAGGATCACTGCCTTCAAAATGGAGAGTGCTGCTGTTGACACCAACAACGTGGAAGAACAAGCAGGAGAGATCATCGCTAAAGCTGACCCTCCTTCCGAAGTGTATCTTTTCCAGGGTATTATCCAGGGCAAAACCAGGCTCCCCATCCCCTGTGTTAACACTGCTACAAGCTAAACACACATCTAAAATTCCTCACAGATTAGGGAGCCCTCAGGAAACATCCTCAGCATCTTGGGTTTGGTTCTGACTGCTTTTAGGTACCTTAATTCTTTGTATAAAGTGTAAAACTGTGGTCAGAACTGTGATTATTACAGTAACTGGAGAAGTGGCACTCTTAGCTCCCTGTTAAGGCTGTTCTTCCCCAGGGAGAAAAGATACACCTTAAAAACCAAACTGGTTTGTTCTCAGAATACAGAGTTTTACCAGCAAACACCAGGATTTTTCTTGACTCCTGCAGTTTTGCCAATCCAATATTGCACACTCCTGGGACAGCCCAAATTGGGGAAGGAATAGAGAACTCCTGGGGAGACCTTGAAGAATCTGAGAAGGAAGAAGCAGTGGAAGAGGAAGGTGAAAGTGAAGCAGCTGCTTTTGAATGTCAGAAGACAGAAACTGAAGATACAAGTATAATGAGGGAAATTAAGAAGGGTAAGTATTTATTGATTTCAATGTCAGACATGCCTATTATATCACTTTAAAAGTCTAGAATTAAAATGTTAAGATTAAAATGCTAAGAGGTTCTTAGCAAGAAAAAGCCATTGTAACTACTTCACGCATTTGCTGTTTCTACTTCACCTGGTCACTTCTCTTCAAAACTTGATTCCTGTAGTATAGGGAGGGCTCCAAATGAATCAGTAAGCCAATCTGAATGTTTGTTACTTTAAAAATGCTGTGGTTATTAGTTACAGAAGTTGTTTGCACAAAACTGATCAGCAGTTTGTTGTTGATTGGGTTGTTTGTTTTTTAGATGAACCTATTTTGCTGTCTGACAGCGAGGAGGAAGAAGTTGTCATTCTGGAACCACAGGAAGTACCAAGGAAAACAAGGTAACAATCCTGTGAAATTAGGAGGGAAGAGGAGTTTGTAAGGAGTATTTCCAGGAAGGACAGGATTTCGGCAAGGCCAGGGAAGGTTTCAATTGATCAGCGGGACAACAGAGATAGCTGAGAGCGAGGAGGTTTAAATCTAGGCTAGTTCACTCCTGTCCAGGGAGGCCAGAGCCTGGCTGGCCTTTAGTCTGTCTATGACTATTTCAGGCAGCTGATCTTAATAATTCCAAAGAGATGCTTCAGAGATTCTACATGCTACACTAGAGCTAATGTTATCTCCCAGAAGTGAGGTTTGCTGCTGTATCCCTGCACTAGCCATGGAAACCCTCGTGTGCAGTGCACTTCCCAGAATTTAACTTAGAACTCGGCTCCGAGCGTGGTGGGTGGTTGCCCAGTTCTGGATGATCATCGTGTGTTCTTTTGCAATAGTAAAACTATTCAGTACATTCCTTTGATACAAATGTTGTTTGCTCACAGAACACAGACCAGCACGAAACCAGAAAATACAAGTAAGAAAGCATTTAACAAAAGGAGAAGAAAGAAGAGAGCTTCTCGATAAAGCCGTCATCCCTCCTGCAGAAATGCTGTACAATATGGAATTTGGTCTATTATTAATGAGATTATTTTTGTAGATAATTTTATTTTCTCCCCCCCCCATCTCTGGTTCTGCTTTTATGTTTATGTTAAAACTATTGTACACAGCTTTAAATAAAAAATTGCCTGTAACTGATATTCCATGGTTGGCATCCAGCCGCAGCAAAAACTCACTAGCTTCTCTTAAGGTAGCTATTGCCACTCCTTGGGAGTTTGTCATGCTTTAGAACATTCTTCACTGGGGTAGGTGATGTGCTGTGACTGAGATCTTCTTTCCCATGTCACTGCACGTGTTACCTTTTACTCAAACTGCTTTGTATAGAAAGCAATATAAATTCATGAACTTAACAAACTAGCATAGAACTTCTGCAAGATAATAGAGAAGCAACTCATACTTCAGCAGTGGAGTTTCTTAAAAAGTTTAATTAAATATTACATGCAACAGACAGGAATGCTTCTTGAACTTATAGGCAAAGAATTATGCTCTTAACTTAGAATTGGGCAAAACAAAGAGATGAAGAAGGTTCCAAAATATCTGATCTGGGTGCTTTGTTTGAAAACAAGTCACATTGGAAACACACACATATTTACAAGAGCAAAGTAGGGCTATTTTACATGTGACCTCAGTGTTACATGGGCTGTGAACAGAAGTTACTGTTGCAGATGTTGCATTCCCCAAATGAAGTTAAGAATTTAATGTAAAAGAAAATATAAAATTGCTCCCAGCCATGCAAAGCTTTAGTCAAGTTGTGCTCTTTTAGAATGGGACCAACACACAAAACCTTTTCTCTTTCCTTGTTGCTAAACCAGTGCATTTTCTTAGTGTCAGTTCTTCCAACCCACTGTCCTGAGTACGTAAATGGGTGAAGATGCAGTTTCTTCTTAATTCCATGGTACCACCAGACTGTAAACTTCTTCAGAAAAAGGAACAGCGTTTGCACTGCTGTTTCTCTCTTCACACATAACATCACTACATTCCTTAGAGCCTTCTGTTTGAAAGGACTAGGAGGTAATGATTAGGCTTAACAGTAGTACAGTACAATTTGCTCAAAGCTTAGTAGCAAAAGCTGGAATTGTCCCGTATTAACTTCAGAAAATGAGGCAGTGGAAAAAAGATAGTACTTACTGCAGCAGCAAGAGCTGCCAGTGAGGAAGGGGGAACACAGTCATGCTGGGCAGAGGTGCCAGCCAGGACTGATGCTTTTTTGTTAGGCTGTAGAGGAAGGCATTTTGATATGGCAAAAGTAAAGCTGAGGGAGCATGGAAGAATTTTTCTCTGTGTTATCGGAACAGTAACGGAACAATTTCCCTTGAAACTAGAGCAAAGGTGTTTCATTAAGCAGTAAATTAACACTGAAAGCCCCTGAAGTCCTTTCACCTCAGTACTGCTACTTGCTCTTTTCTGGGGAAAATAATTCAAAACCTTCCTTTAAGTGACTCTCTTTCCAATGTTGATATTTCTCGGTAGTCTTGGAATACACTACTAAAAGGAAAGGGAAGACAGAACCCAGTTTCTCAGGAAGAGCGCCGTGGCCTGTTGTCTTCAAGTAATAATTGCCAGTCAGCATTGTGAGTTATCTTTCCAAGGTCATGTGTGTGGAAAACACATTCCTGCATACACAAACTCTCGCCCCTGCAAGGTTAGAGTGTTTCCAATGCTAAGCACCAGACATGATACACTGTGCAGGCTGCCCCCAGAGAGTTTCAGCTTTTACAGTGGCAACCTACTGAAATCAGGCTAAATAAAGGCTAGTGACCAATGAAATACTGTTCTCCCATTACACATTAGAACATGCATAAAAGTCCAAGTGCATCTTAAGAAGCTCATATTGGCCAAAAAGGCCTCCTCTGCTGCATATTTTGACAGGATAAGCACCGCTCAATCAGTTTTGTAACTGAGGTGGTTCACAGAGGGCTCAGACTGCAGGGGTGGGGGCAGAACAGTACGTTTGTAGTTACTGAGATGAGACCTGTGAGTTGTCTCACATTAATGTGCTTGTCAGCTTGACAGAGGGCTGATGATTTAAAAAATTTAAATAGCTCCCACCCTGACAGCTGTTGGACATCTGTGGAGAGTTTATACTGCTCACTGCTGGGTGCCCAGATAAGAAGACAGACAGCGTTGAATCAGCTTCAAGTCAAAGAGGCACAGGTTTCACCTTGCCAAAAAGCTTTAGAAATGAATGCCAGTTTAAGATGGCAGTACTTCTCCTCAGTGGTTTTAAGGTATTAGCAAGACCACTAACATCAAATACTAAAACTGTTTATTGGCCAACCTGGAAATGGCTTAATTCAACCCACTTCTGTGCACTCACTGCTTTACATGCAGAGAACAGCAGGTACAGGGCAGCATCACTCCATTTACACAGGCTGAAGGTAAACATCCTTTGGATCTAATGCTGATTATGTTTGCTCATGTAACAGAGTTCCAGAACTAAGGAAAAATACAACCAGTTGGTCTACATTTTTGCTGCAGAGGAACTGTCTCCAAGCATGAGGGGTGTACAGAATCCATATAGTTCTGCACGTAGCCCATCCATGCCAGAAGACATTTCCTCCCCTTGAGGGCACAGAGCAGTAGTTCACCCTCCTGCAGTTTAATCCCTCCACCACCCTTAAAAGAGGTACAAGGTAAGCAGACTGAAGACACTTTTTTAGTAGGTATTGATGGGCTTTGGGGACAGCTAACATGTCCCTGGGAACTCCGTGGGTTTAAATTAGTATCAGTTTTACACATGCACAAGAAAATATTGTAGCAAGACCATTTTCTACGTAGTGGCAGTGAGAAGTATGAGCTGGCATAGGAGTTTTAACCGTGCAGCCCCTGCAGCAGAGCATTCAGCCTGATGAAGCTCTGGCACTAAATCACAAGGCACATCCTAAAAGAGGCTCACGAGTCCATTCCAGCAAGGTGTTCTCCTCACAGCCATATAGTTTCTTCCAGTATAATAGACATGAAGCCACATTTTGGATCTATACTAAGTCTCAGTTTAAACTAGACAGTATAAAAATGCTACAAATACTGCTGTGGAGTCCAAGTCTTTCTTACCCCGAAGGAGAAAAAGCCCCACTATAATGGTGCACCCCTAATATTAACGTTTAGGCTATAAGTAGTTAGGCAGTCTCAGACTTCACACAGTCTGCATGGTTAATTCTGTGCCTGAAGAGAACATTTGGATAAAAACACGGTTAAAACTCTTTAACAAGATTGCATGTACAAAAGATTTACATTAAACCCTCATAAAACTAACTTCATAATTAAAGTCATCAAAGCCTGTATTCTGAGTGATCACATCTAGAATTCTGAACCATGTTTAAAACTGTACATCATTTCCTGGTAATATACATCTCTTGAAAAGATCAGTCTCTTGATTATTACAATAAGTTTAGTGTGTCTGGCGGGTCAATAAGCGATACTTCATGGTACCTAGAGAAGGAAAAAAAGATGCAGGATGTCATCTTGCTCCAGTGCTGTCTGCCACAAAGAGCAGCACACACACTGCAGCAAAGCACATTGCCCACAAGGCAGGAAATGCTTTGGGGCTTGTTGGCTGCCCACACAGATTTTTAGGAGCATCAGGTATCACCAACTGTAGGAACATCAAGAAAACTCCTCCAGTTTCCACCTGATGGTTCTGGCAGTGACAGAACACCAAGTATTGCTCAACAAACCACCGTGCAAAAACATGGGGAGTCTCATCACCATTTCACTGAGGTGGTGGGTTTGGTGAGTGAAGTCTGCCTGGAGACTCAAGGTGCACCCCACACCTACACCCTGACAAGCAGTTACGTGTTAGCACAACTCAGGTGTAACGCCCCCGGCTTCTCCCAACATCTCCAGAGATACTCACTTTGTACTCTTGTACTTTTCCCTTATGGACTGTTGTGTGTGCTGGGCTGCTTTGAGGTAGGTGTTGTGTAGGTCCATGAGGCAAGGCTTGATGTCTTCAAGGGTGTAGCCTGTTACTTTGCACAGGGATTCAGGCTGAGGGAAAAAGGAAAGGAAGAGGGATATTGGAACATTTCTGTTCGCTTATGCTGACAACCTCCAGCGGAGTTTTTGGTTTGTTGTTGAAACCATAATACCCCCTTATCCCACTTTTCAAATACCACAGGGAGCAATCCCTAATTAACAGCCCAGGAGCACGGAGGGGCTGCAATTCCTGCAGCCCAGCCCCGGCATTCAGAACTGTGTACAAATACACTAAACACACAAAGGCACATGAGGGCTCACATCTGAGTGTTACATACCCAAGTTCGTCCAGTGAGTGTGTAGTCTGCTAAAAGAAATGCTGCAGCAGCAATAACTGATGGCAAGTATTTCAGGTAAGGATCAGCATCAATTAGACTCAGCTCCCCAAGGTACTGCAAGGGAAACAAGAAAGGGAGTCATCTACTTCCAAAAGGAAGAGGAAGATCATTTAACAGTGGCACCAGAACCCTAATTTAAGCTTACAATCCTACCATCAGTTGGAGCAATAGCTTTTATTAGTTTCCACTTACTTTCTCATTTATCATCTCCTGCTAAAGTGTTCCCAATGCATGCTTTTGCAGCACATTTTATATTTAGGGATATATGAGAACTAGAGGAAAGAACGTGGTCAGGTCTGACCTTTGCACAGTGAGACAAAGGCTGCTGTTTTAGGAGCACCATACAGTTAGGATTTATTAAAACTTTAGCTGAAATGTTATCTGTGCTCTGCTTTAGAAATTACCCTCTGGATTTAGAGCTTGCTGCTTGTTGAGGGGAAAACCAAAACAAAAGCCCTTTTTAGCCAAAGTGGGTGGGTATGTGTGGCGATTTTGGATAAGAGAGAGGGACACTTCTATCTAGCAGTGAAACAACTCCCAATTTAAAGTTCTTTAATCTCTGCCTGCTCTGAGAAAGTGTGCACGCTTGAGCCAGGCCAAGTGCCAGCCTCTGATAAGAATGGAGTATCCCAAACAGTAAGGGCAATAGGAGCATTAGCTTCCAGCAGTGTGGCACCACTTCTGGAGGAGCACACTTCCTAATGTATATTTATATCTCTGCAATAGAATGCTCTAGTGACATGGGCTGAGCTAGTAATTCTTACTTACCATTGAGAGGCTCTCCATTTTGGCATCTGTCTGCTGATGTAAAAAGTACTGGGTGAGGAACTGGTTGATTGTTGGAGCTGCCAAGTCAAACGACAAAACCTTCAAAATTAAGTGCTCCATCCTTAGAACCTGCTTCTTGGTATAGGTGTCATCTGTGATGTAGACAAACTCGGCTACTTCGGGAGGGTAGATTTCTTCAAACTTTCTGCCAGGAGAAAGAGTTATGAGTAAATAATTGAGTACTAGAAAACCAGACAACCAGCAACATTTAATGAAAGTGAGCACGCTCGTTTAAATTCTGACTTGGGAAGTAGCTGGGCACTGGCACCAAACAAGTTTCCTGCACTTGGTTCAGTAGCTCTTGAATCAGCAGAATTTGAAATCAGAGAGCTACAACAGCCTGATATTTTAGGACTAAGCAGTTTGGGACTTGGAGTTACTGAAATTCCAGAAGAACCCACTAAACTAGTAATTGGTGCAAGCCAAACTTTCTTTTCACATGCCTTATGCATATTCCTTCAAATACTCTTTAGATGCCTACTGCTGCAGCTGGAAAGGATGAATCCTCACTCTAGGGCAATCTACAAAGATAACTGCCAAGCTTTTAGGTGGATAACTCCTAACTTTTATTCTAGTGTGAAGCCCTCCCGAGTCAGCCCGGCTATAGGCAGCAGAACAACGATAGCCACAAGATTTCCATCCATAGGAGACCAGCAGGCGGAATTTGAAATGAAGTAATTTCACTTACGATGCAAGGAGCATGGCTGCAGTACCCACAAGCTGAAGTTTTCCTCTCAAAACAGACATCGAAGAAAGAAACCTATCGATGTAATTTACAGCTAAGTGCAGGGTTTCGTTCTGTAGTTTGTATTCTTCTCCAACTTCCACCAGCCAGTCCACAAGAATAGCCCGCATGCTGTTTGTGATGTCAGGTTGCTTCCTCATGTAGCCTATTTTAGGCTTGCATTTCACCTGTAGATTTAGATGACAGACGAAGCTGAGTTTGGACCAAGCACTGGTAGGGAAGCAACTGTTTAAGCTCAATTTACCACAGTTTAAACAAATCAGAAGTAAACAATGGTAAGTTTAGGATCAGTAAGTCATGTTTCTGTAATCTTGCTTTGCAGCTTCTGTTCAATGCATGGCACAATAAACTGGTCTTATGCTCAGAGCATCTTATTTCTCCCTTTCTAGCAAGCTTTAATTTAGTCACTATAGTAGTAACTCATGTTTAGATGCATTTCTCAAACCCAAACTCCTCCCCCATAAGCTGTAAGCAAATTAGAAAAGAGACAGCAGCTCACCTCCATTTCCCTAAGGTACGTATGGATTTCGCTGATATAGTCTGGCACATTATTAACGTTTGGTTTTGTCTCTTCGGTTTCTGAGGTTATTGAAATATCCATAATACTTGGAGAGTCTAAGCAGAGGATAACAGCCATGTTAAAATGGGCACCATCACAACACCCCCTCACAGCACAGGGAACCTTGTGCAGGCTCACTCAAGTTGACTGGGAGTTGAGGAGGCTCTAGGGAAGCCAAAATGTTACGGCAACAGGGAATTTTCCCCTTCCCCTTTCTTTTCTTCCCCCTAAGAATAAAGGGATGGAAAACTCTCTTGCAATTATGTAGTGCTCAGTCCGTCCCGCATTACCTTGCTACATAGATGTGGACCCTGCAACCTTAGAGTGTGGCTTAAAACAGGGCTGGAGTCCCAGAGCTTTTTGTAGACTGCAAAGTGGACCACAATGAAGTGACCCTTCAGATATTCACACAAGTCTTATAGAAGATGGATCTGGCAGTTCCCATCTATTACATAGTGGGAAGAAATACTTGCACCTCTACAGGGTATTTCCTGGGAGAAAAAAGTCTATTACACCTCAGGATCTGCCTGAGTAAAGTCCCCTTCTAACTCTGTAGTGGTAGCAAAGGGCGAGGCTTTAAGGCCTGCTCTTGTCTTTAATCTGGTTTTCTCTCATGAGGTACTGATAGTTAAACTTACAGTATAAACTTAAGAGTATAAAACTTCCTGGGACAGAAGCGCAGAGGCTCAGGCAATGGACTGAAGAGCTGTTGTATCATGGTGACCAGTTCGAAGGAACCAAACCGGCTCCTGAGGCAAACCAGACCCGTCTGTGTCCCGAACTGCTCCGGGACCTGCAGCCTGTGTCCCGAACTGC
>NW_020897740.1:5839100-5924226 GCF_003984885.1 Neopelma chrysocephalum | reverse complement strand
CTGTGTCCCGAACTGCTCCGGGACCTGCAGCCTGTGTCCCGAACTGCTCCGGGACCTGCAGCCCTCCAGTTTGCTCCGGAAACCATTCCCCGGGTAAGACCTCGGCGCGACCCCCCACGCTTGCCGGGGGCAGGGAGAACGCAGGTGGGACCCCAGGGCCCACCGAGGCAGCGCTGCCCTGCGCCGGGGCCGCGGGATGTCACGTACCGAAGCTCAGCTCCATGGCGTTGCCCAGGGGGGCCAGGGGCCGCCGCTCCCCCAGGGCACACACGGCCGCACGCAGCCCCAGCGCCGCGTCCTCCTTGTGCCCCGCCGGGGCGCCCCGCGGCCGCCGATCCCGCTCCCCATCGGGCTCGTCCACATGGATGGAGAAGGGCTGGTGCCTCCCCGCCGCCGCCGCTCCATGGCCCTCGCAGCCGCCCCGCGCCGCCTGTGGGGAGAGCGGCCGTCACTGCGCGGGCCCCTGACAGCCCCCACCGCCCCGGAGCCCCGCTCCGCTCCCCCCCTCACATCCCGGCCCCCTCACCTGCAGCGAGAGCCCCGGGCGCTCCTGCGCGCCCCGCAGCACCCCCAGCGCCACGCGGGGGCCGGCGGGCGGCGGCGCCGCTTTGCCGCCCGGCGGGGGGACGTTCTCCTGGTTCTCCTGCTCCAGCATGGCGGCCGGGGAGGGGGGGGAGCCCGGGAGGGGCGTGCGGGGACACAGCGGGGAGAGAGCACGGCGGGGGGAACGCCGCGGCGGGGCCGGGGCGGCGGGGCCGGGACGGGCGCGCCTGGAGCCGCCCGCGCCGTTCAAGTAGCCCGCGACTATTGAACCGGCCAATGGGCGAGCGGGGCGTCACGGCCGCGCCGGATGGGGCGGGGGGGCCGCGCTGGGAGGGACGGAGGGAAAGAGGGGAAAAAAGGGGGAAAAAAGGGAAGGGAGCGGCCGTGGCGGGGGAAGAGCCGGGGCTGAGCCGCTCCCCCGGCCCGCAGGGGAGGGAGGGAAGGAGGGGAGCGCCGGGAGCGCCTCGGCCCCGGGAAACGTGTATGTGGGAAACGTGCATGTCCAAGCGAAGGGCGACAAGGCTCGTGAAGGGTCTATAGGACCGTGTCCCAGGAGGAGCGGCTGAGGGCGCTGGGGGTATTTAGGCTGGAGAAAAGGGGGCTCGGGGGGACCTTTTCGCGCTCTCTACCATTAACTAAAGGAAGGGCGTAGGGAGGTGCGGGTCGGTCTCCGCCACCGTGCCTGTTGTGAGGGCACAAGGGGAAATGGCCTTGATCTGAGTCTCTCCGGTCTCACCTTATCACAGAATCACGGAACGGTTTGGGCTGGAAGGGGACCTTAGAGACCAAACAATTCCACCCCCCTGCAATGGGCAAGACACCTTCCACTAGCCCTGGTTGCTCCAAGCCCTGTCCAGTCTGGCCTTGGACACTTCCAGGGATGGGGCAGCCACAGGTTCTCTGGGCAACCTGTGCCGGGGCCTCGCCACACTCAGGATGGTCAGGCATTGGAATAGGTTGCCCAGAGAGGTGGTGGAGTCTCCATCCAAGGTGGTGTTTAGGAGGCATCTGGATCTGGCGCTGGGTGACATGGCTTAGGGGTTACAGTGGTAGTGCTGGGTTGATGGTTTGGCTTGATTGAGGATCTTAAAGGTCTCTTCCAACTCTGATGATTCTGTGATTCAATGTCTCTTTAATGAAGTTGGTCTTTTTTACTTGTGAACAGATCTCCATATTCACAGGCTGGTTCATCTCTTCTAATTTTAAATAAAACCAAGTGAGAAGTAATCTGGAGTTTTGAAATGAACCACAGGGATGCTGGAGAAGCACAGAGGAAGTTTAATGCCATCCATCATTAAACAAGACTTAATGTGTGGCTTTAAATGGAGCTGTCTTCAGTCTAAAATTCAGAGTTCTCCCCCCTCTATATCAGCTACATCAGATCTGGTGAGATCTGAGATTCTCAGGGCAGCAGGCAAATACTACCTATCTTAGGTATAGCTTAAACACACAAATTTCTTCCATTCAAGTCTCTGGAAACCAGTTTCTTCATCCATTCTTGCAGCTGGAACACAGACTACTCCATGTTGTCTTTAACAGTAGTGAAAACATTTTTGCCAAAAGGGTATTTGGTATTTACATCTGATTCTAAGTTTTCTTCAGCTATTAACACTGTACATGGAACCCCTGCAAGCATTTAACATACACAACAGTTTATATGAAATTTACTACTGTATCCAAAATGTAATAAATATGAATAAAACCTAAGAGTTGACAGTACAACAAAAGAGTAAAAGTGCTTTTCTTAGAAAGTGTTTTGGACTTAATATTGAAATGCCTTGATTAAAAACAGAAAAATTACTCTGCTTTTTCCTTGTCAGGCTGCAGCATCAAAAAAAGCAATTAATCCATCTTGATCGCAGCCATCCAGAATTTCCAGGAGGAGAGGAACTTTAGTTTTCACATTGGTGCCTTTAAATTTAAATTTATCTATGAAGAGATCTGTGATCATACCTGCAAAGATAAAATTCCAGGAATTATTATTTGCCTTGTTTTCAGTAAGAGATATCTCCATTATTAACTCATTATGTACTAACTATCCTAGTTGTTACAAGACTTTTTTAACTTCATGTTTTAAATAGCGGCTTAATTTTAAACAAACACAAACCACTGTGAGCCCAGATTCCAGATTCATGCCAAAGTGTGTATTTCTGCCTTAGAACTACCCATATCTGAAACACTAAAAAGAAAGGAACTATCACAGGACAGGTAACAAGGACTCTGCTTACACTGGACAAGCTTATTAAAGTGGGCGTCTGGCAGACATTCTCTGGGCTGAAAGATGTATGGGAAACAGCAGAGAATGTTACAGAATTTCCTTTACTAAACGAGATCATCTTCTGTGAGTCTCCCTTCCCACTCTTCGTGCATTTTTTTTCCCTCTGATGTTTTGCAAAACTTTACCCCTCAGAAATGCTCATTTAACTTGTGCCATTCTTAAATGCCATCCTGAATTTGAACACGCTCCTTAACCATGTCCATGAAGACAGTGATCACCCAAATATAAGCAGCTGTCTATTAAAAATTTAAAAAGTGGACAAGTCAGTTGGAGATAATCCTGGCATGTTCATTCTCAGTGATATGCTTGTGGGCTCCAAGATCCATCCCTGAACGCCTCCAGGAATGGGGAATCCAAAAAACCACTTGCTGAAGCTTCCCATGTGTATCCACTCAAAGTATTTAAATTCTGCTAATCCTGACTTCATAACTATTCCAGCCATGCTCAGCATCCTCTCTGGACATGAAATCACATTTAAATAAAGTAGAATTATCAACAAACCATAAAGTCTCTCCAGATGTGCAGGTTGTCTCTTGTATTCCTCGAGCAGCTGATCTGCCTCTTCCAAAATGGTGCGGTACTTCGGGAGCAGGAAGTCCACATTCCCTTCGTGAACTTGTAATTCCTCAAAGACATTTTAAAATCATAAGAACTAACGGCAGATAAGTATCATAAGAGCATAAAACTAAGAAGAAATTAGGCTTGGGTCTGACAGGAGGAAGTACTTCAAAGGGAACATAATCTCCTTTTACACTAGCAAAAGTTATTTTCAGAGTGCCTCATTTGCTAGTCTTCTAATGAAGTGTCAGATGTTACTTGTCACTTCATAGACTAGATTCTCAAAATCCTGTGTATTACAGCTTCCAGCTCCTAGTCCTGCCAGAATAAGATCACGCCACAGCCCTGCCCCTACAGACTCAAACCTTGACCATATCTTTATTTTTAGAATAAGAAAACTCCAAAAAAAGTGTAGCACATGCTGAAGTCTGAAGGTAAAAGGGGACTCTGAAAGTATCACTCAATCATGACAGCAAACAGTTTTGAAGAACTGTTCTAAAATGCCTCAGTCTACCATCAGACCAATTTGAGGTGGTCGATAGTATAGATCTTTTTATCCTCCACAGAAAGACTCTTCTAGAGAAAAGTAATTATATTGTGCATGGTGAGTCTGCTGGGATAACAGCCTTCATCAATCACTAGATTATTTTACTGCCTATCAATAAGTTATCATCCAAAAAAATGAGTGATTAAAGAAGTTGAAGATCTGCTGTCTAAAAATAGCTTAAAACAAGCAAGATATGCAACGTTATTATTGCACAAACACAATATGCATTAGGAATAAATTCTCTATTATTGTTTACATCCCTGGTTTGCCAAACCCAGCCCAAGTAAAGCACTTTCAGCGATAATAAAGATACACATTATTTCCATTAGTAGTCAGCTTTTCTAAGTAAAGAGTTCTGACAAGTATTTGATACCCCCGAAGGACAAGAGAGAATCAGCTGTCCATTTTCATCTCCTCTCCATCTAAATAAAAAATACCCAATTGATGATAGCAAGTTTTTGACAGTAAAGTCCTAGTTGTTGGAAAAAAGTCCAAGAACTGAGACAAGCTGACTAACTGTTGAGGAGGGTATTAAACAAAAGATTAAAAAGCAGATAATGCAGAAATTATGAGACACTGGGATGAAGTTCCAAAGCAAGGAAGTTGCATCTGGCCTGGATGATCAACCCCAGATCTAAAAAACTTTTAAAGGCTTGTGGAAAGAGACACAGAAGGAACTGGAAAATAACAGCAGGCTAGAAGAGAACATCAGATGATAAAGCTGGCTGCCTCCTACTGTCCCATTTCAGCCTTCTCAACATCAGCCAGTAATCCTACGTGTTAATCACTAGTTACATAACAAAAATGGGAATTTTCCTTGAAAGAAACCTGTCCCCTGGACATTTCTAACACATGATTTAATTTAATTCAGGGGAACAGCAATGGAACAGATCCCCACATGACACACATCTGACTTGAGCCACACAACTTGGTATCTGACAACATAATCCCCATAAAAACCAAACCACGACAGTTCCGATACTTACTCTCAAAGCATCTATTAAGTGAACCTTCTTGGCCAGCAGCTGCTGATACTCTAATTTAGGGTGGATGAGCTTTAGTGTGTGCCTCACAGATTCTTCACTGACATCTAGCAGGGAGTGAAAAGAATCCCAACAAGCAAATGAATACTCTTTCTTCCACTTGCAGGAATATCAAATGAACTCAAGGACTAAATAGAGAAGAAATTTTTACCATATGATATGTTGAGATTAATCTTTCTTTTAGTGGCTTCTTTGGAAAGCACATCTTTGAGGATGGATATTGTAGAAATGTTGTCAGACTTAAAATATCCCTCACCTTTTCTAAAAAGGAAGAAAAACTTCAAATGAACAGACTTATAGATTTGTCTCTACGTTAAAAAATAAGGTCTGTAAATTAATGCCCATTTTTGTTTGCATGAGCATTAAATGCCTTTGAAGTTATTTCTGCTCCTCAATACAAAAAAATGAAAATTGGAAAACAATAATATCACTATATTAGCCAGCCTTGCTCTTTATATTCTAAAAGCAAGCCTTTCCTACCTGGTAATTTTGGGTTTTTTGGACTAATTTCAAGAAAAACCATATTCAAGTTACAGACTGCATCATTACTGGATAGTTCTCACCTCTGGTAATGTCTGAAAATCCTTTTTAAGAAAGATTCCTGCTCTCTTTAGGGGGAGTTTTGAAGGAGCTGAGAGTGGAAGGGAGAACAGCAGGATGAGTGTGAAGTGTCCCACTGTGCTTTAGCAGTTGTATATACCTGTAAGTACTTTCAAGCTGTGTTCCCAGGAAGGTGTTCTGAAAATAAAAGGTGATACTCTCTCCAGCAGGAGTCTTTTCAGGCACCTCAGGCAAGCAAAACACAACCCAGGAGTGAATTTCAGCAAAGCTGAACTGGCCTTTGAGCATCAGGGTGTTCATGGGTCTGTGATATTATGAAATTAAAAGAAAAAGAGGACAGTTAATAGTTAAAAAGGAGGGACACTGTCCATATAAAATAGTTCCACGTGGTGGTTTCCTTTTAATAAAGACCTGTAAAATCAGATATCTCACTAAGCAGATTCATATTGCAGATTACAGCTACCAAGTTTTTGACAAGTTTCAAGTTGTTAAACCTGAGATTTAGGACAACACAGCAAATATGACTAAGAGAGAGCCTCAACAGTCTCTCATGCTGTAAGCCACCTTTACATCAAGAGCAAGGCATAATGGAACTCATTTGCACATTGAAGCCTTTCAGTCTTTCAGGTTTGGTTTGAACAAGCAATTCCTTGGAGACAACACAAGATGTTGACTGAGGGTGGGCAAAAATCAATCAGAAATTGCACGAAATGCAGAATTCCTAACAGAAGGATAAGGGTAAAAAAAGTCTTGGCTCAGTTTTGGGGCCAAGTCAGCTATGAGAAAAAAATTAGATGAAAAGGGTGGAGGAGAAAATTAGGCTGAAACTGAAAAGACTGTGGTTACTAAAACAGTAGAGTTTCCTTTCTACCACACCCTCAGGTCTACTAACACAAGGGGCTGCACTATAACCCAGGGAGAAAAATGAAAAATAACCTGAAAACAGGAATAAAGAATGGCAAGGAACCCATTTAATCCACATTTTCTATTAAGAAACCCATAATACAGAACTACAGGCTCAAAACTGTAGGTCAGGGATTTGAAATTACATATTTAAGTTTACAGCACAAATGCTTCAACTGGATTGTGTCCTTTTTTCAAGAGAAAAAAAGGCATTGATTTTTCTTCACAAATACCTGTCATGGTCGACAGAATGAGTTCTCTGATGAAGGGAAAGTGGTTTAATTTGATATTGATGAACCTGACAGGTTTTTGGTTGAATTCTTGGAGTTACGTACGCTTGAAGTGTCCCGTACTGACCTTCAATGGAGCGAACCTGCAGAAAGGCACAACCCACAAAAAAAGAAAAGGGAAAAGATTAATATTCAACATATATTAAGGAACTGAAGGAATTTAATTAAGGAATTCAAACACAGGTTTGCTTTATGACCTTGATTATCTCTCCTATTTTATACGGTCTCAGAACTCAAAAAGCAATGTGTTGCAGGACGACATCCATTTCAATATTTTTAATTAAAAAAAGTTAGTAAAGAGTTCTCTTTGGAAATAAAATCACCAAGACTTATATTGTCTGCATGTGCATAGACAAGATAAAAAAGAGAATAAACTCCAGTGGCAGGTGTAAGTCACTGGAGATCCTGAATGTACTGCAGCAAGGTGGCAGCAGAACCTGCGCAGATCAAATCCACTACACTGGGATCCAAATAAGAGTGATAACAGAGTGTTTTGATGACACATAGCAGCAAGTTTATAAATGTTTTTGGTGGGAGAATAAAAAACTTCTCTTTTTGTCTATTATGAATGCATTTGGTTAATTTTTCTTGTGTTATTTACTCTTTACCCGGTATTTTCAGTATTAAAGGTGGCCAGGGTCGTATCCCTCACCAAAAACCACATAACCACCCCCAACCTTCCTGCATTGGGTGCACCTTATACAGGTTTAAATTTCTGATGATCATCTTTTGACTGAGAGTTTTACACAAACATGTTACCAGATTGGGAGGCTGCAGTGAGAAAGAGAAAACTTAATGCCTGGGTGCACATTGAGGATTTTCCTAATCATGATTTCCTTCATTATTTCCCCTGGTGGTTGCCATAAAATGTGTGAATTTGGTGGATCATTAAAAATAAACTCCAAAACACCCACATGCCTTTAGTATAATAAGCATGGAATGATCGGATTTGCTTCCTCTCCGAAATACAAATCCAGTCTATATTCCCTGGTTACTTCCCAGTGTTTAACTGCCTTCAAATGGAGGATTATCAGTGCCAGAGCTTTAAGATCCACACACTGCCTCCAGAATCCAGCACTTTCCTGATCTGTGATGTCCCCACTGCTTTCACCTGAGGGACACTCAAGAAGGACCTTTGAGCTAACACGTTTTTATAAAGAAATATAAACCCCATATTAGAAGGTTCTCATGAAACAACCAGCAGCAGACATGGGACTGATCATTTCCTTAGGCTGAACGCTCAGTCCAGGTAGAGAACTCTCCACTCCTAAGCAGGAATAACCATTAATTTACTGTGGAAAATATTTTGGAGCATTTTACCTTAAGTTCAAGTCTTGTGGTGTTTGCTTGGCATCGGTAAGTTGCAAGAAGAAAGTTGCTATTTGGCTGCAAACAGAAAAAAAATAACACAAAATAGGTCTGTGGACTCACAAAATTTCCAACTGGTCCATTGACTGTAGACTTGTACAGTAAAGTTTTTGATTATGTATGTACAGCTATTTACAACAATGAAATAAAAAGGTCATCTTTGGTTCCCCTGAATATTCTAGTAATTTTAAGTATGGCAGAGTTAAAAAAAAATTCTCTATATAAGGAGAAAACAACCAAAGCCTTTTATATTCTTTAATGTCACCATAAAGACTACCAGAGATACCTTCCTTTAATCTAAAAAATGCATGTCGGGCTGCCCCTGCAATATCAGTTCAACTTCCAAAAACTAAAGCAAGATCAGTAAGAAAACACACCAAAAAAGTGCTCAATTGATCACCATAAATGACCAGAAACTTAAAATTAAAAGTTGATTTCTAAAAACTTCAGGGCAAACCAGTGATGGGCAAATTTAGTTCTTAAAACTAAACCAGAGGAATGTTACAAGGAAAAAGATTTCACAGAAGATTTTCATAATCCTAAGGTGGTTTCCAGATTTTTTCCCCAAAAAATCCCTCTGCATCATTAGTAATTCTATAATTACTTAAGTCTGTAATTATTATATTAAAAAAATGCACTAAACATTTGACTCTCCACACAGAGGAACTTTCACATTCTAAAGGAATTTTTAAGAAATGAACCGAGGAAGAAATATAACATTCTTCACCTAAATTACCTTGAAGTAAATATGTGATTCTATGAAATCCAGAGAAGAGAGCAATAGTGAATGTGAATAGTGAATGTATCTGGCTGGAAAAAAAAAGCAAGAGGGCAGCTGCTCCTGGATCCTTCTGCACATATTTAGCTGTGTCTTATGTCAGGACCTGCCACTAACTCCTAATTCTGCAGTATCTCTAAAGAAGCTGAGCTCTCCAAAATTACCAGATGAGTAGTTAAAATCAATATATTTGAAATCACAAATATATAAATCCAAGTCCTATTTCTACTACTCAATATTAAGAGTTTTCATCAGGTGATCCCCATAAATATCATCTCTTCTGTTTCACTTACCTCAGAATCACAGCTGCTAAAACTAACAACGGCAGAATTTTTATCCACATCCAGCAAGTCTATTGGGACATCACTCTGCAGAACACAGGGGGAAGGAAAAATAAAGAGCTTAAGTTCCTGAGGAGCTTCTAGTGCATTTATCCTCTAACTGTCACCAATCTTTTTAATAGGCAGAGGCAATGATTGCTTCATCCAAGGGGTGACATGCAGCTTATTACTTAATCCTGGAGTAACATCATGATCTTCCTCTTATTCTCTTACGGAGTCCTGAACTCTTGTGGGGTTGGCTTACAACAAAGTCAGTGTAAGGTATGTAACTGTCTTTCAGACAGAAAGGGTAGATTAAACAATTTCATTTATTCCTCACTTAGCTATGGAAACATCAGATAACAAAGAGCTGCAAATCAGCTGTAGCTTAGCACTGTTCTGTAACATCCTTAATAAAAGTAAGATTTTTATTAAGAAGTGAAAAATAAAATCCTGCAGTAGTTCTCCCACCTCACAAATTCCTCCTTGTCACATTTTTCTCCCCAAGCATTTCCCAAAAGAAGGTAATTCAGTACCACAGCTCTTTCTGAGTCATCTACCAAAGATGCCATTAATTTCAGCTGATGCAGTAGGAGGAACAATTAATTAAGGTTGCTCTACTGGGCAGCAGTATTTATCCCCAGTTGCACCCAAACCAGATGCTGTTCCACTCTGAAAGTGCACAGGTGGCCCATAACATTCTAAAATTAATTTTCCACTACAGAGGGCACTTAACTGGAGAATGATAATCTGCACCTCACTTTAAGATTTAACTGGTGTTTAAATAAGGACGTGCAGAAGCAAACACAAAGTTGCAAAGAAACCTTCTGGTACAGCAGGCACTTTGGTCTGTTTTGGCAAGGTTACGCTGCTCTGCTCAAGAACAAACCCACACCCACCTGCACCAGGACATTGTCTATGGCTGTCTGCACCTCCAGGATGAGGCTGTAGCTGGCATCATCCTTGTTTAATGTGAACTTCTCATTCACACTGAATGCAGGTACCGAGGAAACAGCAGTGCTGGACTGAGAGGACTGCTGGTATTTTTCCCTTTCCTGAAGTACTTTCATCTGTAAGTGTTCCAGTTCATTCCTAGAAAAGGGAAACAACTTATAATGTCTTTAAAAAGGCAGCTAGAAAAGCTACCATAGAAATTATGTAGATTAAGCTTGCAAGGCAATCATGTTTATCTCCTGTCCTCAGTTTTCCAGCCAGAAGTGACTGGTGACTTCCCTTCCACATACTGAACAAAGACAAAATATAAACTATATCACATGAACATGTAGATTGTACAGCTCCTTGTCAAAAGAGATTTCTCTGAGACACAGGAAAGGACAACTTTTTTTTACTTCAAGAGTGCAGTGCATTTTGAATAATATGCTACTTCCCTGCCATCATTTAGGAGCTATAAGGCAGCAGAGAAGAAGGGAATCTTATTTTGCTGATGCTGAGGAAGAAGGCATTAAGACATCATCATCACATTCATGACTGTGAAATGAGGCTGCTATTCATTTCTACTTTGAAAAGGCCTGATTCCACTTCTAGATATATTAATGATACAGAAAATCCAGTGAGATAGGAAGGAAAAATGACATTTCAGCTTTTAACATTTCAATTCTTCCATTTAAATTTCTTTCTAGTGCAATTACCTTAAGGATGAAATCTTGTTCTGCATTTCTTGGCTTAATTTTAGTTCTTCACCTGATCCACCTTCTCTATGGACAGGTTCTGTAGTCAGTCCTGTCAGCCAGCCTAAACCAATATATGAAATTTATATTCCTTATAAGCTAAAAGGAAATTCTACACTCAGCTATTGTATGTGTGGAGCTATGTTTGTTCCAGATATTGGGTAGAGAGAATAGAGCCTAATTTAATCCTTTTTTGGAGGATTAATCTAGACACTGAGCATGATTTTTTATGGGTTTCATTCTTAAAGTGGAAAACATTACTTATTCTTTTTCATTAAGTGCTTTGAGCAATAAATCCCTCTGTGACAGTTTTTAACCAAGCACTTGAATTTTTTCCCACCTCTGGTTTTCTGACAAAACCTTGAATAATTGTCAGAACTGCAGTTGGAAACAAAACAAAAGCTGTGCAGCGTGTTTATAGCAAACTGTACCCTGCACAGTGGGATTAGAGATTAAATGTTGCTGGTTGAAGTGAAAAAAATTATCTTTTTGCTCACTAAATTACATTTATTTCTAAAAGCAAATACCAATTGATTACATTCTGACACCTCAGGCATGATATGCAGACTTGAATGGGTGTTTATAGCTCTAGCTACCTGCCAAAATCAGTCTAAGTGCACATCCTACCAGAGTTTACCTTTGAAAACCTACAGGTGAATATGGGCTTGCCCTTTTTTCTGTCTCCTCTGATTCATGGATCTTTATAACATTCCCACTGAAAGAAGCCTCAGATTACTCTGGCCACAGTACTGTTGCAGCCCATCACACCAAAACAATTCACATGAGGTCAGGTAGAAGAGTCTTTTGATCACTCAGAGACCACTTAAAAGAGGCACTTGAACACCATTGCTTGGCAATAACTAACTGACAATTATATCTTGCCAAAGTACATGATTTTGAATACAAGAAGTTTCAGTAGGCTAAATTTTAGCCCTGAAGGTAACCCAAGATAGAGAATTAGCAATATTTTAGCCCCAGCAGTTGACATATGCAGCCTGTTTACCATGACCTCTGTGACAGTCAGGCCAATGGCTCAAACCCTGCAGAGGAGCTGCTGAGATGCCTCATATGGGGGAGATTTATTTTCTACTGAAAGCAAAATCAAGCCCATTTAAAGCCCTGTGAAACTGCAAAGGAATGAAATTTTGTAAAAGACAGGGTAAAAAAAGAAAGCACATCTATCACTATTTTTAATTTAAAGAACTTATAAATAGTTCCTTTGGACATAACATATTCATTATTTCATCATAGTTAGGCAACAGTCTGCACCAAAAAAAATTGCCAGTCAGAACACATGAAGAATATCTTAAAATATAAAACCCCTATAGCTTAATATTATCCTGGTTCCAATCAGAACAAAAAATTTCAGAGCTCTGAGCTGCACTAAAAACACAGTCTGCTTCATTTTATCACATCACCACGCATGGAATTTATTGAGTAAATAATATGAAGCTTACCTGAGTATGTGGCTGCTAAAATTTCATCATAGCCATCTTTTCCTACACAGCCACCCTGGATTGAGGCAATGCTCTCCGATAAAGCCTTCAAGTAAACACATTCAGGCAGAGGGAAATATCACTGCACTCAGTTTAGAAGTCTGGAGGGGTTTTTTTTGTGGGAGTTTTAAGGGCTGTGCTCCTCCTTCTACCTGCATCCCAAAATACCTACAGAGATGCACAATATCTAGACCTACAGAAGAGTAGCTGATGACTATCACAGCTAAACCTTGGTGTTTTAATAAATACATTCCAATTCTACTCCACTTAAGAAATATATTAGAAAGTTTAAAGCAAAACACTAATAGACAATATTTTTCCATCAGGAATTAGCAATCTGACTGAAGGCTGAAATGATCTCTAAGGATCCAATCTACTACTTTAAACAATTGATAACCAAAGTCATTATGCTCAGTAAAGTCCTGACAGCTGACATTTATTATTTTTCATGTAAAACAAACTATACACAACATGGGGTTGTTTTTTCACTGAATACTGTATTAGGTTACACCAGGAGAGACTTCAGCAGTCAGTAGAGCCAAACCTTCAACATACCCTCTACACTATTTTGATTTGTGCTCATATCAGGACTATTGTACTGTCTGGTTCTTTGAAATCTTATGATTTCAAATTCATATTGTCAACATTTTCAAATTAAACCACGTATTTTAGTGGTAACGATCATGTAAATTTTGAAGCACAGATAACATTTTAAAAATTAATTCTTTCCCAGCAGAGGATGAGGAATGTGGGCTCACATAATCATGTCGAAGGACAGGCTCATCCGCGCTCTCAAAGGCATAGATTTCTATCATTCCATCATCTCGCCCAACAAGTAATTCCTTAACTCCATCTCCCAGAATGTCAAAGCTGTCAAGACATAAGATACCTAAAGAAGAAGAAGAAAACAAAGCTGTTTGCTTCATCTTTATTTGTTTATAACAAAGTAACACACAGGCCACG
The DNA here is from genome assembly GCF_003984885.1 of Neopelma chrysocephalum. NCBI lineage: Eukaryota > Metazoa > Chordata > Aves > Passeriformes > Pipridae > Neopelma > Neopelma chrysocephalum. The sequence goes on along the minus strand of NW_020897740.1, from coordinate 5,910,890 downwards.
CTCTGTTACATGGAAAGAGACTCTTGGTCGGCTTTTGAGGTGTAAGTAAAGATATTTCTGGGCGAGTCCTCTAGAGGGCTCAAGTCCCTCACCTGTGCCAGGCTGTACAGAGGATTTTACAGCAACCAATTCTAAATAGAAACTGCTGAACAGACATCCCTTCTGATGTTCAGATCACTTACTTATGAGGGGTTTAACCCTCCCTCATCAAACATTTCCCCAGACGAACTATTTGTCTGCCCTCACTACTGTACTTTTGCCAGTTGAAGAAGCAAGTATTCTTTGTTTCCTATAATTGACTTAAAGCTACTGGTAAATGGAATAGGGATTCTGGGTAAGATGACAGAAGGAGGGTTCTGACTGTGCCAGGCCTGGACTAGGTACTGCTGCTTGACACGTACTCAGTACTTGCACATGTGGAGGCAGCCTATGATAACTAATCATCTCTGGACAGGAAAGAGAGTTAGGGTCTGGAAAAAGGAAAAAGCACTGAGAGAGTCTGTACAAGAATTAATACGAAAACAGAGATGGAATTTAACTTTTAGGACTCCTTCGTATTTCATAGGAACAGTAAGGACATACTAGAATGCATGAAACTAAAAAACTGTGAAAACAAAAGCACGCTAAAGTACTGAAAAGAAAATGAACACAAAACAGAAAGCAAGACAAACTCATTGGAATAATTTGTAAGAAAATCAGAAGAATGAAAGAGACTTTAGTCATATTAATATCACACACTGACATAATTAAAATATTCCTCCAAAGTAACTATGAATAAGATTTCTTGAGTTTTCTACTTGTAATAAAGCCTCAAATATGCTGGAAAGCTAAAGAGTGAGAGATTGAGACACATACCTCCTCTCTTTTTTTCATTTCCAATTTCCCACTTGTGCACAGGCTTGGTACCACTGATCTGGGTAACACCCAGTTTACCATCAGAAGTTCCATACACAACTTCTTCCCCAGAATCACCTAAACACAAACTGAACTTAGAATCAACACAATCAAGTACACCAGTTTAAAAAGGCTGTGTAACTCCACTCTACAGCCCAAGGGAAAATACTAAATTACTGTTGTGTAACAGAATTGTTAGGCATCCAAACAAAAATCAAATAAGTGAAAATTGAACCCATTCTGGTAATTTCTTCGTGACCATCACTACTCTGCCATGACTGCCCACCCTGCACTGGAATTCCACCTAAAAACCATTTGGAATCCAAAACTTTAAATTTCAGCAAAGGTAGGCTACTCAATTGCTTTTACAGAAGAGAAACAGAGAGATCCATTGAGAACACACCTCCAATGGTCAGTGTTGTGCCAAAACTTCAGCAATTAAGAATTATTTTTCCAAACAGCTCTCAGTGTTGTTGTCACACAATCTAACAAACTAAATTAAGCCCAGATTAACACACTAAAGCGATTTCTATTAGGTTAGAACAGATTAGCAAGAAGGATGATCAAACTATTTTAAGCTTGATCCTTCCAGTCTTAGTTTATGTCAGCTCTACTCAATGTTCCTAGCCATCCATGGATTCCAGCTATGGAATTCCATGTGTTACAGAAACCCAAACCCAAAATTTTGACAAGGCCCCTGAAAGTCCAGTTTGTATTTACACAATGAGATCACTTTATATCTCACTGCTCTTGTAAATAGCTTTCAATTAAATGTGAATATCACTTAAAACTGTCTAAAACACTTTTGTATGTGTGTGTATTTACTCGTCTGTAAGAAATGACTTCACACAGTTAATTTTATGCTGCATTTTTTACATCAGCTTAAAATCATGACAAAGTATTCCACTAATACAAGCAATAAAAACTTTTAAATGTAGTAAAATAGCATTAGTTAGTTATGTGTGTATTCAAAATCTTGTTACCCCCATTTCCATTGCTCAGAGCAAGAACAGTAGGTGGTCCAGGAACTTCTATTTCATACAGTAAATCAGATCCCTAAAGACAAACAGAACTATCTTGAATGAATTTATTAAAAAAACAAAACAAACCCAAAACTAAGAACAACCCCGAAACACCAACCACAAACCAAACCAAACCTCGCAAGGATAAACTTACTATGGATCATAGTAACATAAGCTTCACTTCTACAAACTGTGGGAGAACCATTTCTAAGCCAAAACAGAGTAAAATTTACAGAAATAAAACCTATGACTCTTGAAATGTATTATTATTAAAAACAATCCATGAATTTGGCATATAAATTTATCTAAGCACCTAATATCACTCAGACTTGTCACAACAGTAATTTGTGAGAGCAAGAATTTCCAAACTGATAAAGACTTGAAGAAATTAAATGTTTATGTGAGCATGTTTAGTTAGAAGGGACTAATTTGTCATCTATTTCCACCTATGAATTCCAAAGCCTATTTATAGTGGTTTTATTGATCCTCATGCAGCTAGTTTATAACCATGATTCTCCTTTAAAATAAAAGGAATTTCATTTTACATTGCAGCCAGCAACACAGCCAAGTAAGACACAATACACTTATCCTTCTGGTGTTTAAAACATGCTGATTACTGATTACCTTAAGAATTAGCAGAATTCTGTAGCATCAACACATAAAACATAAACAAACAAGTAAATTAACCTGTAAAACCCTGAGAAGTCTATCCTGACATGCAAGCACCGGTGTAATGCACTTCACTTTGTCAACAGGAAGGCAGAGAACATCATTGATCTTATCTCCTGATAGGAAGTAGTGCTGGTCCTTGCAGTCACAGTAATGGTTATAGATGTAGCTTGCACAGAGGAAGAGATCTGCTCCTGAAATATGCCTGAGGAAAAGAAAACACCTCCTGGAGCATTTTCCCAGTACAGCTGCAGTGAGAGTCTCTTAGCCTTACTACATGCTTGTAGCTTCAAGGTATTATGGGGCCCTGCAAGCTGTTCCAGATTCAAAAGTTCCCTGTAAACGTTAAAACCACATGATTTCTGTAGCTCTCAAATTTCCTGTTTTCTCTTCAGGTCTCCTTATAAAAATTTCATCACTATATTTTTTTATATATTCATTCTTCTCCAGCTGATTTATCTATGGCAGCATCTTACAACGTGACCCAAAGAGAAAAACAAAAACATTGTTCCCGTTCTGCTACAGGAAGGGTATAAGGACATGACACACTGTGGCAATAACCCCAGCCCTGCTCATCTGCATTTGCACTGTGTGAGTGCCTCCAGACCCATCCCAATACCTTTCCCAAGGCCCTCTAAACTTCCTAAACTTCACCATGATTTTCCAAGTTCATTCCTACGTGTCAGTGTTACCTACAAGTACACCATACAGTGAAAAATAATTTAATACAATCATAAACTAACAATCTGCTATGAAGAAAATGCAAAGTATCATACATACATAGCTTTGATGCTTTCAGTAAGGTTAGTTTCAAAGGAAAGAAACTGCTTCCCTCTTTTTGTGAAACCTCTAACTTCAGGTCCTATAGCCACAAAAATCTTCTCCTGTGGTGTGTTAAGAGCTCCTCCCAGCTCCAATCTTGCAATTTTTTGGCCTGGTAGTGTCTTGAACACTGGCTGTAAACAGAAAAGCAATTTTCATCATCATATTTATGGTAATCAAACTTTAACACAAGGGATAATGAATTTGCTTTACAATTTCTGGAAAAACTAAGATACTATGGATTATGTGCAGAGGAAAAACAATCTGCACAACTGCCTTTGGAATCCCAGAGCAATCAAGCATTTTATAAATCAATAAATATAAAAATCTTTAATAAATTAAGACTTCATTACCTCAGTGTTATTCATCCACATAAAAAATTCACTGCTGTTAGCTGATTTTGTTTGTGAGTCTTTTTTTTAAAGAAAAACCTACACACACATTCCCTCTTACATATTGCATTTTTTTGCAACAATACTACACAGATTTATTTGTATTGCTGTAGAACCCTTATGAGCTAACCATGAACTTCCTAAAGGAGGAAATAAAACCCATAAAACAAAATAATAATTTTTTTTTAAGCTGGGCATAAAAAGTAATCAGTTTGTCAAAATCCCTAATGTGGTTTAATGACTCTCTGCAGGTTTTTGTCCCAGCACAGTAACTGTGTCAGTGTACAGGCTTAAGCCCAACTTAACTGCAGAAGAAAAAATGTGGAAATTACTTTCTTTGTGATGATCCACATGTAGTGTCTGACTCCAAAACTGTGGATGTGCCTGACCAGCCATGAAATCCTCATGCCCCCACCACAGCATCAGGTATCAGTCCACAGCTCTACCTTGACACCTTCCACAGGTATCTTATTTGTCATGTCAGTAAAAAGAGACTTCCAAAGTTCACTGGGAAGAACACTTCAAAAATAAAATATTAAATGGAACATTCCCACTTACCACAGCTTCCCCTTTTTTTATGCCGAAGCATGTAACGACCCCATCCTGATCTCCAACCACCACCTTCAAAAGTATAATACATAGTTATTTTTTATCACACACACAACTATATTCTTAAATAATGCTTTTTCTATATTCACAGAATGCTATGGGTTGCAAAGGACCTTAAAGATCCTCTCATTCCGACCCCCCTGCCCTGGGCAGGACACCTTCCACTATCCCAGGTAGCTCAGAGCCCCACCCAACCTGTCCTTGAACACTTCTAGGGATGGGGCAGCCACAGCCTTCTCTGGACTACCTGTGCCAGCGTCTCACCACCCTCACAGGAAAGAATTTTTTCCTAGTGCCTAATCTATTCTTTATCAGTTTGAGGCCATTCCCTCTTGTCCTGTCACTACATGCCCTTGTAAATAATCTATTATAACATTAATGATATTTCCATATATTTAAGGAGTTTAAATTCTAGAGTACTTAATTCCATAGCCATAGTGGAGTATGCTTTAGAAATCTATATGAAGTGCTCTGGATGGGACACTAGAGCCTAAGAACAGCAGCTCAAGTAAAAGGATTTACAATTCTTTTCCTGCTTCTAAGCCAGCAACCACAAGGTGAAGATGTTTTGGGGAAGAGCTGTATTTTCACATTGAGACTTTATTATTGAAGAAAAAAATGCACTGTTGTTTTTATTGAGTTTTCCTGACCAGGTTTCCTTAATTTGAACTTATGTTAAGGAAAACTTAAAAAGAAGTATTTCGTAGAATCATCAAGGTTGGAAGAGAACTTTAAGGTCACGAAGTCCAACCACCAACCCAGTGTTGCCACGGTAACCCTTAAATCACATCACCTAGCGCCAGATCCAGATGCCTCTTAAACACCTCCAGGGATGGTGACTCCACCACCTCCCTGTGCAACCAATTCCTATCCATCCTAACCGTGAAAAAGTCTTTTCTAATATCTAATCTCAATCTCCCCTGTCTCAATTTAAGGCCGTTATAAATAGAGAAATAAGAGAAGTATGCAAGAACTCCCTTGTGGCTTCAGCAATGCCTTACTCATTCTGGAATCTTTCCAAACACCAACTTGGGTATTTTTTTCCAAATAAATAAAAGTTTTCCAAAACTGGGTTCTACAGTCGTTCCCCAAGGAAACCCGGGGGGGATGATTAAGGATATTATCGGGACGCACCCCCCAGCCAAAAAAGCCTTGAGCTGGAGCCCGCAGCCCCAGGCAGTACCTTCTGCGTGGCCTTTTTTCCCGAGGCGGGCAGGAGCCTCATGGTCTTCTGCGCGGTGACTCCCACCTGTGGAAGAGACGCTCCTGAGCGGGCACGGCCGCCACCGGGATCCGCCAGCGGGACGCGGCACCGGGCACCTCGCAGGCCCCGCCGCACGACTCCCTCCCCTCCCCGCCCAGGCCACCCGCGCTCGCCCGCGGCCCTGCCCGCTGCCGGGAAGATCCCGAGCCCACCTGCAGGTAATCCACGCGCGTCAGGCCCGGCTCCATCGCTCCCGTGGGATGCGGGTCCGCCCGTCCCTCCCGCGGGCACAGCGCGCCCCGCGCCCCGTCACCGCGGCAACCCCCGCGCCCAGCCCGCCTCCCATTGGCTGGGCGGGCGGCCGGGGGGCGGGGCCGCGGCCGGTCGGGCGCTGCGATTGGCCAGGACGCGCCGGCGTGGGCGGTGCCCACGTCAAGTGGGCGGAGCGTCTCCCCGGGGAGGGGAGCCGGGATCGTATCCGTGCGGATTGTCCAGGCTCCGGGTGCCAAACCATGGAGGGAGCGGTAAAGTAGGAATGTTTTATTTTAACAACGAAGCGTCGTTGGGAACGGTGTAACAAAATGCCAGCCCCGCACGGAGTAACGAGTTGGTTGTTGGTTTCTTTTGGTTTTTTTTTTTTTTTTTTTTTAAAATCGTTTCACGCACGTAACGAGGAGTTTTGGACCGAGTTCACGTGAGCTCCACATGGCGCGGTTTGTAAAAAAAAAGAAAAAAAAAGGTCTAGTCCTTACTCTGTTAAGTAAATACGCCGAGTTAAGAAACGTAGCTGTGGGCAGGTGTATATACAGACATGTCGAACAGCGCTACTACAATCCACACTTACCTGGCTTTTATTAACTCCTTGCGGTCATACCACGAGTTCTGGGCTTACACACATTGCTAATAAAGAACAAATATTTCAAGTAATCCTCCACTGATCTCTAGTTGGTTTATTGTATGACGAAAAATTCCTATTTGTACCTGGTCACTGCAAGGAACAGAGTATTATGCTGCATCTGTTAATTTTTTTCTTGCAAATTTAGTGCAAAGAATTCTCCATATGTACTCATAAACCTGTTAAAATATCAGCAAATCGATACCATTATACCTTTTTTTAATGCATAAATGCAAAAAAAAAATTATGATAGTTCTTGCTTTTAGACAAGTAAAATGAAGAGAGCAATCCTTTTGTGGTGAGTTAATAAAATTTCCTAACACTAAATTCCATAGAAGCTGTACATAAAAGTTATTTAGTGCTAAAAATCTACAATACATTTTTTCAAGTATAAGATACTGAAATATTATTGCCAATAAATAGTTGTGCTGTAGTCAAAGCCACGGTTCCTTTGTTGAATCATTCACATCTCAACATATTAGGGTTTAGTTTCTCACTGAGTTTATGTATTAAAATTGCCAACTCTTCTGTTGCTTGGGATTTATCCTCCAAAAGTTCGTAGCGAAGACTGGAGATGTCCTGTTTGATTTCCTTTAATTCACCTGTATTAATAATGGAAAGAAGCATTAGTTAGCAAAGTTTAACATTCATTCAATAGTCTTCTGTTAAGTCCCATCAGTGCCTGTTTCAGATTATTATCCCAAAATGTTTGTGAGAGCAGGAACAGGATGGGGCAGGAGGATTTACCTCTTCACTCTCAATGAGATGTGGGTGTCCCCCAACCCTAAATAGCACCAAAGGTATTTTAAAAGTCCATTGAACATTAATGTTATGCTCCAGGTGTACACACACCACCAAATATTCACAAAGTGCTGTACACAGGTTAATGAATTAATCACAGCAACACTGCTGAACAGCTGGTAAATATTAGTATCCCCTTTTTAGAGAGAAAAGGCAGAGATATTTTTTTTTCAGGAGGAATGTGCCAAGATCACACAGGAAAAGTGTGGCAGAGCTGGCAGTGAAACTCACAGCTTCTGAGTCTCTCTCCTCTTCCTTACCAACATCCTTGGAATTAGAAAAAGTCAACCAATTTAAAATTACATTACAAATTTGGCACAAATATAAAAAAGGCATTTAAAAGAAACCAACTGTCAGGGCCAGGCTCATAACAGCATGTTTTCCATCACAGGGTGTTCAGTTCAAGAGCAGAAGCTTTTTAAAACTTTCAAATACTGTCCTTCCATCAAGTGTGAGGCCTGTGAATTCTTACACAGTATCTGCCTCAGGAAATGATTTGTCATGTGTGAAATAAAAGACTCTGAAAATGCACCTGAATTCTCTAGTGATGCAAACCAGAGGAAAGTCCCTAGATATGTTAAAATAGCTGCAGTACATAACAATTCAGATGTTTCCTTTTTAGAATGTGGCAGACTTCAAAAATTGTGTCTTCAAGGGTTGGATCTGTCCTTTGGGTACCAATGAGATGCTCACGACACAGAGCATTAGCTTTGCTGTGCAGCTCAAGACTGAGATTCAGGGGTTGCCTGCCTTGCTCAGAGTGGACCTTCCTCTCCAAAAACGGGTGACAAAACATGAACTGTCATGTCAGTAAACCCTGATTCTTCTGCACTGTCTTCCTTATCTAGACACACACATATACCAATAGCAAAGTGGCATCAGGACACTGGAAAGACCTGCACGTCCCCAGTGCTGTTGGGGAGAGAACACTCTTTTCATCACTCACTTGGTAGATGATTTCCCACATCACAGAGCAGGAACAGGAGGAAAGCAATGGGAATCAGGAGAAGGGCACACTGAGAGGAAGACACTTTCAGGAGCTTCTCTGCTTTTGTCACTCACGAGCACAGCTCTGTGCAGCCAACATAGGATGGGGACTCATCAGGATAACAGTCTGCACAGTGCTGCCTTTTGAAGGCATAGAGTGGGATTTAATTTAATCCTTTTTTGCTCCCTGCTTCTCACTGCAGAGAGTAACTAAGAAGCAAAATAGAAGCTATGCTGTCCTAGCTGAGGGAGCAGCCCATTCAGGTTCTTCACATCACATATGCACACAGCTGCCTGATGCTTCCATGTAAAAGCTCTTCTGATCCCAAGTTGTCCATCACTGCATCACTCTATTGCCTGATATTTAGCTAGAGTGCAGAGTAAATACACTCCATGTTGCACACACCTCTTTTGTTTTGTTTAGGGAACTGCCTAGAGCACAAGGGTTTCTTTGCTGGACTGTAGGCCTGTATTTCATTCCTGGATGGATGGAGGAAGGAGGACAGCATTTGTCTTAACCTCATCCCAATGGGAGCTGGGGCTGTGCCTGGAGCACACGCCCCTCACAGCTACCAGGGAAGTTGTGCACTGTCAACAGACACCAAGCTCAGATCCATCACTTCTCAAAAGGTCTCTGGTCACACACTGAAAGAGTGGCTACAGGTTTTCCCCACCATGCAGCTGACTATGGAGCTCTGTTTAATGATGTGCAGCTTCAGAGGTGACTATTCCTCACAGCTTTACAAAGGAAGGCAAAACAAGCGGTTCATGGTGTAAAGTGGTAAATTGTGTGTTCAACTGAATGAAACAGAGAGAAAGTTGTCCTGCAGCTCTGACTAAAAGTGTGAGTACAGTCAGTGGCTTCCTCACAGATTTCCTCTGTAGCTGTGCATTGTGTCTGTGCTCTCATTTTCTACCTGTAAAAGGGGGCCCGTAATTCTCAGTTCTACTTCTTTGGTCCACCTTTTCCATTTTTTTTGACATCACAAGCATCCTTCTACTACTATCTGAGCTTCAGTGCATGTGAAATTGAAATAATCCCTCTTTTTACTCAAAACCTCCATGCATCACTGTAATACTGGTTCCAAAATTGGCTGTGAATATTGCAAAGAGAGTCTTTCTTACCTTCATTTACTTCATCATTTTCTTTGTCCACTTGTGCTTTCAGAACGTAACGTTTTATCAGTCTTTTCATTATTTGCTGCCAGATTAAAGCAGTTACATAATCAGGTGAGCATATATAATTAAACACTACTCATTTTTCTTTCTTAACTATCTCTGTCACATCTGTGACAGAGTGAACAGCCCCAGATCAAGCAGTTGCCTCACATGGGCTTTTCTGGTGGGATGCTGAGAAAGAAAGGGAACTGGCCAACATAGTCAGCTTCCACATCCCTTCCCCAAAAACCAGTTTCAGATGTTTCATTCTCATGCTTTCCAAACTGGGGCATCAAAGAAAAATTTTAAGTAATGCATGGGCTGGTTTTGAAGCACTTCAAATAATGGGGCTTGAACAATAATTGTCTTTTATTTCCAGTAGCTCCCTAGAGTTTGTTTTCTACAGGAGGTTTTCTTTATCTGGGGAAGGCAAAATGTACTTGAAACACAAAATCCTTTTGGTACCTTCACACAGTTCTGTTACTCAGAACAGTGATCACTGCATGAACTTACCTGATAGCGTGTGGGCTGATTGAGAATGCTGTTAAAACTGTGGGATTCAAAAACTCTGGAGTTGGACTGAGTGAAAAGGTTTAACTGGGAAGAAATAAGACAAAATTAATATATATAATATATACATAATATATAATTATCTATTGAAATACATTATATCTATTATATAATTATATTGTAATTCCCAGTTAGAATTCAGCTCCATTTTTTTTTCTTTAGACACGTTGGGGATGTTTCTATTGTCACAGAATATTATTTTTTAAAATGAGATTGCCTTGAATTATTTCTTGGGTTTGTTTTGTTGTTTGTTTTTTTTTTTTTAAAGCCTTGATAATTTTAGGGAATAGTGAATTTGGAGGCAGGGATGTACATGCTCCAAAGCAGTTCTGCTTAGTTGAAAGGGGTTTTCCAAAGAACCATTTTCAGGAATAGCAATACATTTTTTAAAATGGTCCTTGTCCCATGACTGAAGGATGACAAAGCCAAGAAGGTTCAACCTCCTAGTCTGCATCTGTCATCAGTCTTCTGTGTGGCCAATTAAAATGTCACTGAATCAGTGACATTTCTGTTAATTTACAGTAAAACAAATACAAATTCTTTTCAAAGTATTGCTTTCATTCTTTGTAATACACAGGGCCTGGAGCCTGTCTTCTAAAAAAAGCCACATGTGTCCTCTTTAACCCATCTGTGCCCCATTTTGCCATCAGTGAAATGAGGGGAGTTCTTATCTAATTCTCACAAGGGCATTGGGACACTGCATTGCATTAATATTTGTAAAAAACACTTAAATACCCCAATTTAGAATGTCATGGAACGCTCAAGATTATTATTACCAATCCTGCCTCTTTCTAGTTTTCTTCTGCTGAGAACAAGCTTTGACAGCAGGAAGCAAATTATCATACTGACCACACTTTTCCTTTCCCTAAAACAGGAAGTTTTCTCTCCTTAACCCTCCCCCTTTTTTTACCCTGAACTAAAAATTTTTCTAATGGAGGCTTAAAGCATCTTTATTCACATAACTGCTTGTAGGAATTATCTGCATCTTTGAATACTCAGTAATTTTTGTTTTAATTGTGTTTTTCCAGTCATTGGATTTTGCTGTCCTACTAAAATTTATGGCTATTTTACACAGTATGTTTAGGCAGTCTGAAATACAGACAAATATTATTATACTAATAATTATATTAATACATATAAAATAATAATATAAATTATTAATTACTGTACTCTTATCAGAAGCACAGATAATACCCTAAAACTTAAAGAAAAGCAGAATGCTGGAATGGACACACAATTCTTCAATGCCATGAAAAGACTTCAGTACTCACCCTAGATTTGGAATTGCCCATTCCCATCTCAATGTCCTTCTGCAGCCGTCTCCTCCTGCACTTAGAAAAGTTAATGATCCTCATGATGAAATAGAAAAAAGATTTGGGGCTTGGTACAAGACTGAAGGGTGGAGGTAACGTTTTTCCATCATCAAAATACGACAACCAAAGTTTAGAACGAGCAAATTTCCACTCCACATCACTGTCATCCTGTGTTAAGAAACAAAACCAGGTATGTGCTTGGTTTTTATGAAATCCCAAACTTTTTCTTTCAAATGAAACTTCTTTTAAATATTGACCCTTTCTGGTTTTACATAAGATGTTATTTGCCTGCTAGTAAGACTTGCAGGAGTTCTGCAGAAATGCAACCACTTTATTGAGTTTGTTTTAACCAAATTTCACTTGTCTCTTTATGGCAACATTTCATTGATAATACTTAGTTCAAGCATGTGAAGCATTTAAACAAGCATTATATTTGCACTGAGTGCAAGCCAACATATAAACTCCTTGCTATTTAAAGTGGAACTTTTGGTGGGTTTTAAGGCTTTGTTTTTTTTATTGGAAAGGTCACATGAGGTTGGTACTCACACAAGTGTTGGGAGTATTAGATTCAAGGCAGACATGGCTTAAAATGGTTTTGCTCACAGCTCTTTACATAACCATGATTAATAACTCTGATTCATAACAGAGTACAGAAAATACAAACTTTGTTGTCATAAAGAAATCATTAAATACTGACAAACTTATTTTGTCCTAATAGATTCTTACTGAAGTATTCCAAAGCTGGACCTGGATGATTCCAAAGGTGAAATGTTTGTTTATTATAATATATATATATATTTATTATAATATATATATTCCTGCTGAATTCTCTGACATTTCCCCAGACATTTCACTGAAAGTACTGACCATTATATATCCATTTGTACACTGTGTCTTAATCCTTTTCCTGTTTGTGTGGGTGTGTGACTGCATCTGTGTGAATGTAATACTCTTTGAACTCATGGTCTGGAAAGCTGGCACTATAAATATACTTTTACTTTCATTTCAGCAACTTAATTTAATTTTTAAACCCAAAGACCTTCATTACTTTAAATTTCCTGTTTGTTTGTTTTTTTAATTGGCCTTGGATGATAAATATACTATTTAATTATCTTTAAAAATGAAGATACTTTGTCATCATACTGAAACTCAAAATATATCTCTTTTAATAAGCAATGCAGCCAATAACATTTTGTGAAATTTAAATTATTTGTTCAACTGAGCCATTTGGCAAATTTGAAGAAATGCTGTGGTTTTGGGGCGTATGGCAAAGCTCAGTAAATCTAAAATCAAGTTTAAATATTGCACCTGAAGTGGAAAAAAGCACGTATCACAAAGAAAGTGTGTAAGCATTGAAAAGCATGGCTCAGTCATAATGGTCCTGAAGAGAATCATCTGCATCATACTCCAGGTACAGAGGCATAGAAATGGTAATGAATTATGTCCAGTGTATCACTGCTGTGCATAAGTGTCTAACTCATTTGAGGATCAGAACTTAACCTCAGATTTCCATTAAAGAACATGTCAAAATACATTTAATCCATAACCTAATGATCTTTCAAATACTGAAGCACACTCTGTTAGAAGAAAACATGCAATAAGAATTTTAAGCAAATTGGGAGTGAACAACCCACGTCTCAAATTTTACACCCAGTTCCTTTGTTTCCTATTTCCCAGCAGCTTTCATTTCAGTATTACTTTAGATTTTAAGATTTCTGGGGGGATGACATCTCCTTAGATGCATATACACAGCACAAGAACTACTTGTTTAGATCCTATAAGGTTCTGCAGCTTGGCTGAGTTGTTAAAATCAGCCCTGTTTTATATCTCTTGTGATATCCTTTACTGAGGTAATCTCTTCTTTGTACTTTTGCATATCAAGATGTGCTCATGGAAATAATTCCTGGTAACTCTACCCCTTTTTTTCAACATAACAAAAGAGAACAAGTTGAGAACAGAGCCCACCTCAATTTCTTGATAGGAACTATTGATCATAGCAATGAGCATGTTGAGCAGAACTACCACCATTGTCACATTGTATATGCCATAGAGAACATAACCAATGTTCTCTATGAACTTGTGATCATATTTGAGGACAACAGAGGTGACTTCAGACAAGCCAAATATTGACCAAAATAAGGTCTTGAAACTTTCTTCCACTCTGTAGGGAAAAAAAAAAAGGGGAAGGTATTATTACTAACTACACAAATAAATATAAGTTGTGTTTGCAGTGACTGATAAACAACCTCAATTAATTTGTCTGTGCATCAGGTTTGCAGAGCACTGATCAACAAACAGGCAAGGAAGCTTTTTCCCAGTATATTCGATTTCTCCTCTGTGCTCCACCTATCCATTAGAGCTAATTTAGTTGTAACAATACATGCAGAACAACAGGCCAAGAACTAGAAAGGTATTTCATATCTAGGTTTTGAGATGAACCATAATTGCATCTCATTATTTTCCAGTCTAACTCTGCAGGGGCAGACTGTCCCTGTCCTAATAAAGTTAAAATGGGGCTGATGGGAACGAAACCACTGCTCTCCTTTCAAGAGCTTTTGGTTAAACCTTACAGTAGGTCATTCAGAAGATATCAAGTAATATTTTCTTACAATTTGTTGCTCACATCTGTGTGATTAATATAGAGGTAAAATTATTTTAGACTGCAATGAAAGCTTCCATTATACAAACAGGAAACAATTGGTCTTTTGTATGCTGTTTCTAAGGTGCTCAGACACCTGATTTCCTGCTGACTTCAACTGTCTTCAGTTTTATTTTACTGCTAGGAGAGAACACACAGTATCTCACAGACATTGTCACCTCACTGAAAAACCTGAAAGTCTAATATTGGCTTTTTACTTAAAATAAACTTCAGACTTACGTTGTAAAGGCCGGGTTTAGTTTAGCTCCCAGGTAGTAGGAATATAGTATGAACATCCCAATCATGAATGCAAGGAAGACCATAATGAAAAGGACCATAAACTTGAAGATGTCCTTAACAGTCCTTCCCAGTGAAATCTGCAGGGGCCCAAAGCTCTCATTTGCAGGCAGGATATAGGCGATCCGAGAAAAGCTCAGGACGACAGCAATGGCATAAAGGCCTTCAGATATTATCTGAGGATCAGATGGGAGCCATTTATCTCTGGCTGGAAGATACAAAACACAGGGGTTACCCATTTATCACAATGTTGGGAAATAAGTCCTGACAGGATTTTTCCATTAACATGTCTGAATTTAGTTAAGACAAATATTTGAAGAGTCTAATAGTTGCTATTCTATTCCTATTTCATTTAAGTCACAAGTGATGAAAATAAGTTATATTACCTTCTGCTGGAAGAAAAAGAGACTTGAAGAAACAGGACATTCTCTTCTACAGTTTGCATTTTAACTGAACTAAATAACAATAACTGATTCCTTATTGCTTTTCTCAACATGCCTGTATTATTAGCTGTCTTAATAAGCAGGATGCTAACCGGAAATTTATTCCTCTTTGATGTTTTATTGATGGGAAGTTAACAGTGTTGGTTGATGAACAATTTCCTTTAATAATCACGCCAAACCTTTGCCATTGTTACAACTTCAGGATATAACCCTGTTCCCATAGTGATCATAAAGACTTTTGTCAATCACCTCAAAAGAAATTGGATCGTGGGTTTTACACACAATGTGCACAGAAACCATTGAGTTGTGCAGAAATTCTTAAATTACTATGTGAATTCATGCACCATCTTAGCAAAATAACACTGTATTAAAATGTGCTTCATATCAAAATACCATGTGTTTCTAAATGTGTGTTTACATATTCACAAATTCAGATTGGTTACAAAGCAATTAAGTTAAATAACAAAACCAAGTCTGCTGTTATATTATACTGAAGTTCATAAAGCACATGCTAAAATACACTGTCAGCAGCAAATACAGCATTTGCTTGTGTTGCAAATACAGATTCATCACACCTTTAATGACAATTTCTGCACTGCAATAAGTATTTAGTACTTTTATTCTATTTGATTTGAGCAGATCTTTACTTGGCCAGCATCCTTCCTTCAGGAGGAAATGCCAATAGATGTTTATGAATATGAATAACTATCAAACAACTGAACCAGGAAAAAAAATCACATCCAAATTTTATCTGTTGTGCAATAAGGCAAGAATAAAATATAACTTATGAATGTTTAAAATCAAGGGGGTCAAGTTTAGCTCTAGGATAAAGAGATACAACAAAATTATGGGCAGCTACATTGGAACTGATTTTCTCCTTATGCCTATTACTTGGTTTTAATATTCTAGCAAACTTATTTGTCAAGCTAGCCTCATAAAAACTGTTGTTTAAATATCACAGAAACAAAAATATTGAGGCACAAGAGGTTACACAGTGTCATGAACACAAACCCACACAGATATTAATCTTCTGGCTTCTAAATGCCAGCGCATCCTTCAAGTTTTTCTACGTTCAGATCTGTTTTACAGAAAAGTTAAACTCACCATAAGTGAAATATTCTATTTCTGGAGGCAGTGTGACCTCAGAGAGGTCATTCTCCTCGATGTAGTTATCCACATACTGCTGTGCTTTCGTGGCCTGCAGGAACGCCAGAAGCCTCGCTGTGAAAGCGGCAATGAAAATGGACAGCATCCCGAAATCCAAAACATTCCATAACTGCAAGATGTATTCCCTGGGTCCTTCCAGCCACAGCTCTTTGCATTCTGACCACATCATACCTGCAACAAGAAGTTAAAAAGCACAGCAATGTTTGCCAAACTCTTTTTGTTTAAATTCCCTGCATTCTTCCATTTCATGAAACTGAGTAAAAATTCGCTCATTTTTCTTTTCACAGCGTCATCATCCACCTTGACTAAGGCTCTCTTGGTTTCAATAGAAATCAAATAGAAAGGTATTAATTGAGAAAAATTAGTGGGGATAAAGCTCAGGCATCTCCACAAAGGGTAGCATAGAGCCATGACTTTGCAGTGGAAGTTTATGGCCTAACAACATAACTCCTGTACTTCTGAAGGAGGAAAAATGTAAAATGTGGGAAAAACCCTTCCTCTCACTTTCTTACCATTTACATTCATAAACCACTTCTGAATCAGGTTGAATTTTTCCACAGGGACACAACTACCCAACAACACAGATGAGCAAATATACATGGCACAAGTTACACTACTGATTCTCCACTTTACAGAATAAGATGCTTTTCAGCATAGAAAGTGGAATTTGGCTGTGAGTAGTTCAAATTTCTTACTCAAACATCTCCTCAGAAATTAACTGACATGGATTTAATCCAGATCACAGCCTCACAGAATCTACATTTTTTATATAATTTATATTTTAGAATTTATATCTGCAGGAAAACAATTGATATAAAGATGAAGGGGCCTTATACCTACCGAGTACCCATACCATGATCAGCATTTCTGTCCAGGTGAACTGGGTGGTCTTCACCCTAAAGATCTGCTTGGGGTAATCAGTAACAGTGACATTGGGTAGTGTTGATATACCCTCAAATCTGTCTGAAGCATTGAACACCAGCAGGCCTAGGAAAATAATGAAGGATGCTGCATGTGCCACAAATTTCATAAATGGGCTTCGAAGAATTCTTCCAAGCTGCAAAGGCAGAACGAAAGCAGTCACTCAGTTTTCTCAAAGGAACATCAGGCATTCCAGAAGCACAAATGGGCTCAGGACAGTCAGCAAGCTCATTCTTAAGGGATACTCTTCCAAGTGCACTGAGCTGTGATGCTTCACTGTTTCAGAAGAAAGCCTCCCACAGGGAGCCTCGTGGAATATGCTGTCCTGTTACTGAGCATGCATGTCATTCCACACACTCTAGATGGCAATGTTTGAGGGGAAACACTCCAAGGAGTTACAGATGTACAATGGCAGTGACCAGAAGGAGTTTGTAAAGCAAGATAAATTATTAAAATCTCCAAGTAGCAAAATGTTTTCCCTACCAACAAGAGTGTACTATTAGCTTGTCTGTGACTATAGCTCTAGGAAAAATTACAGTTGTCTGTCTCTGGCTACTGTACTCCATCCTCAGAACATATGTTCAGAACTAGAAGTGCCAAATAAATACCTGTACCTACTAAAAATAATTAACTGTTCCACAAAACGGACTAAGAAAAATAAGGTCAGAAATATTAATGATTTTCAAATAAATTCAGCAGGTTCAGTTCACATCTGCACCTGGTAAAAGAAAAGAGCAGCGGCAGCAGGGGCAGCCTGTCTGTACCAAAGGAGAGGACCTGCAGAATATCAGACTCTTACTTCAAGGAATGGTTTTCCTGGAATTTGGGTCAGATGCTGGGAACTAGGCAGACCAGCACACACTAAACTGCATTTACTACCTGTGCAAACAGTCCCAGGTTCCTTTCCTGCTCCTGACCTTTAGAAAGCTTTCTGTAAGTGCAGTATCAAACAACTGACCCGAATGTATAGCAGTTTATTTGACATGAGCACTAGGAAAAAATGTCAGGTGTTTCTCATACTGGGAATTAAAGCTCAAGGACAAATGTCACTTTGCCATATTGGACACCAGCTAAAAATACACTAATATGTTTCTATGATATGGAGCTGTGAGTGAGGGATATATTTACTGAAGATATTAATGGAAAGTGACATTTCAGAGAATAATGAGAGTAACAATTACACTATTTCCATAAAGGTTTATCTTTAAGGCAAATAAATATTTAACCCAGAGAAAATATCAGGTTCCCTTCAAATATGTAGAAGCAGAGGAAAATTGTATCCTTCTTGAGATGAATTACAAGAGTGAAATATAAATGAAACTCACATTTCTTTGTTGTACACTTGTTAAGGAAATAAAATTGAAAGACCACATTCAGCACAGAAGTAAATTTACATTAACATTTTAAAAAAAAATTAAGTAACAGAGAAATCTTCCTCCATCTGATTTACCAAAGATCTACCAAATATACTTCATTTGCAAACAATTCATGTGCCACAGACTACCAGGATTCCAAAGAAACTACTGCTATTACTTTCCCTGGGAGATCATCAGGAAAGCTGAAAGCACCCTTACACTTTCACATCATTTTAAGAAGCTAGGAGTTTACACTTATGCTCTTTTACAAATATATCCTATCACGTGGTTGGAATACTGCATTTAGTTTAATTTCTGCTCTATGGTTCAGCTGGTAAACAGACCTCCTAGGGCAGGAATAACAAATATTTTACTTAAGATTAAGTTCTGCATCAGTGAAGTCAACAGATGTTCTGCTAATGGTTTATGTGGGAACAGCATGAGACCTTAAGATGCCATCAGAGGAGGCTTAATAAAAAATCTGAGTGGTGACTTTCAAAAAATCCACATTACTACTACAGATATAATTACATAGCAGAGACTGTGAGGTGAGCACATTCTGCAGAAATTTAAAAAAAGGAAAAAAAAAGCTCTCAGAGAAGGTTATTTTTCTTTCTTTAAACTTGACATCAGTTTATTTTCATGCTTCATCACTGTGGCCCCCTCTTCACACTGCAAATAAAACAAGTAGCATCTTTTGGCTCAAGATTGGAGAACGCTAAAAATATCATTAATTAATTAAAATTTGGAAGCAGCAGAATTGGAGGTACAATACTGCATGTTAACTGCCAGAAATTGAAAACCAGCTCCCAGAACATTACAAGAGAGGTAAATTTATAAAATTCAGTACCCTGCTACATGGTGCAATCCAATAACCAATGGCTAGAAATGGAAGGCCCAGTGCCACAACCAGCACAACCAGACACTTGATAGCAATGGTCTGCTCCCGTAATCCTGAGAGGTTTTCATACCAGATAGTCAGGAGCTGTTGCTGACAGTTTGGATGGGCCACAAACTGCAAGGAAAAAGAAACAAAACATGTTATCATTAATAAGAAGAGTTATGTAACTGCTATATACACAGCCATGATCACCGTGCTACATGTTACACAAAAAGGATTGGAAAATAATCCTGGTAACACTGATAATTTGGGTTAAGAGTGAGATTTGATATCAGCTGGTTATACTTTGGAAAAAATAATTAAAATACTGTAAATCTTGGATACCCATTTTATTATCCCTTGTACTCAGTAGAGATCATTATGTACTATACTCACTGTTGTTTGCCAGGTCTTGCCTGCAAAACTCTATTAATATTCCAAATCTCATTAAAAAGTGCATAGAGTAGTACAACAGGACTGACTTCTTAAAGAAAATCAAATTAAATCATTGGCAATGAAAACAGGGAACTTTAAAGCTCTCAAGAAGAGAAATCTGAAGCTGTTGCATGTTCCCTTTAAAAAGGGAAGCAATCTTCATACTTTAATCTACTTTGCTTAAAATTAAAGTCCCTAAGCATTTTGGTGTGTGATTCATTAGCCAGTTCACATATTAATGCAGCTTGTACATAGAGTGGATTGGCCAATAGAAATAAATAAAAAGATTGTAAAAGTCTTTTAAGAAATTAACGTCAACTCAAACTACGTTTCTATTCTTTTTTTCCTAGGCTGTCACCTTTGAAGCTTATGCAGCATAAAACCTGCCAGCCTGGCCCATTTGAGAAGAAGAGATTGGTTTTTTGTGTGCTTGCGCATTCTGACATATGCCCCCAGTCTCTTCTTTCAGTAAGATAAATTTCATTGTCAACTCAGGACATCAAAGGGACAAATCCCACAGCAGATTAACTGCGGACAAAGGCAGGAAAGTAAATAATTATTTCAAATTACAAAGACATTTTTAAAATCAGGCTTAAAACTGTAAGGAAGAGGGGAGAAGAAACACCCACATCATTCCTTCTATTACCAGAGGGAATGGGAAGAAACAGTAAAGGAGCTTTAAGGGAGCTCTGGCACCTCACCCAGAGCTCTGTGCTGGTTTATTCCTCCTGTTCTATCAACATTTGGATCTGACACTAAGAGGAGATCTGCCTGGCTATAATTTTCCACAGAAAAGGGAAGATTTAGTGAATAAGATGCCAAGAGTTATGGGCAAGTTCTTCTCAGGCAGTGAGTCTGAGGGCTCTTGAGAAGATCTCAGCGACTCATTTAACTGTTGGCAAATGCACAACGTGCAGCACTTCCAAGCCCTCGGAGCAAGTTGTGTCACTTCTCAGCCATAAAAGCTCTGAAACTCATCCTTCTTCTCTCTGTGTCTACTGAAATATTTCAATTTATGATTGTGTTGGTTTTACTTTCAGCAACTGTAAACTCTTCTATGCCCATCCGTCTCCTGCGTGTGTGTGTTCCTGTATTATCTGTCTCCCCCCGCAGCTTCATCTCCTCCAAGGACAGTAGATCCCCATCACATTTTACCTACTTTTTTTACCTATTGATCACATCATCCTACAACCTTTCTGCATTTCTCGTCTCTCATTTTACTTTCCATGCAGCATCATACTTTTCATTACGTATGTTGATCTTATCATCACATTGATCTAATATTTTCAGATCCAGTCCAAACCCCCGTGAACAAAAAAGGTGCATGAGGACAGTATCTGGTATCTAAAAGAAATAAAAAAAAATCCCAATTTTAATGTAGCTGCTTTTCTGAGCACAATTGACTGTAACATTTCTGATGTTTTCAGTTTCATGACCACAAACCAAGTCATCAGTATGTAAATATTTTCCTCTATGACTAAGAGTGATTATAATGTTATTTATTCCTACCATCCTAATGGCTGAGTTTAGATGTAGCAAGAGCAGATCCTGGCACGCTCTGATACACAAGCACACAACACACAAAGAGAATTTTGTATCTTCTTTCTTATCTATCGATTCAAAACTTCAGCGTTTGAAAATTAAATCCTGTGATTTTACTCCAACCTTTATTGATTTCACTCAGAAATTCCATTCTGATTTTTTCATCCAGGCAAGAACTGCAGAACTTGGCCCAGTGTCAGCTCTTCTCTGAAATTTTATTGGCAATCTAAGGACAGAGTTGAGACACAAAACTAAAAGCACTACTGCAGCAGCAATTCAGCATACAAAGCAAGACTACTTGTTCTAACTCCTTTTTTTTTTTTTCTCTCTCCTTAATTCCCTCAGTCCTTCACTATTGGGGCTGCAGGTTCAGTCCGAACCTTACCTTCGAAATCATATCATGTTTAAAAGATGGGCTAAACTCTGATGCAGTACCTGGGGTATTAAGTGCAAGAGTTTCATTACTAATAGAATTAAAACCTCCATTTCCCTGGCAGTGAACCTCTGAGCACATTTGCTCACTTGTCATATGCTTTTTCCTCCCTCTGAAAAAGGGCATATGGCTCATTAACTATTTCATGGACCTGTAGTTCTGTTTGCACCAGGGAACTGACCTTAATGCAGCTGACCCAGAAGCACAGCTAGAAATATGGAAAGCTAAGGAACACAGCCACAGCCTTATTATTTCAGCCCCCCTTTCCTACAGTTGGGGGCTGAAATAATCCCGTGTGGAGTTCCCACATCTGTATCCGTTCTAGTCAGAACATCACTGTCATCTGTCCCATTTGTGATGGAGCAAAGCCCAGCAAATCAAAGGATCACCACGGCAGAGACATTTCCTGGCTCAATCCTTGTCATGCCCTCTGTAATGGCCACTTACAGGGAACATGTATCAATATGGTAACAACTCTGCACCATCTATTTCCTTTCACCAAGATCATTAGTCATGTAGGTCCTAAACTGTATTTGTCATTTGTCAACACTTTGAGTTTATCTCTTGCAAGAGAAGAGAACAAGTTTGCTATGTGGAGTTGTCTTTTTTTTTTTCCCCACCATGCAGATTTTTGTTATTCTTAACAGATCTGTGTGGCCCTTTGCTCAGCAATGAATTTCAGCAGTGACAATAACCTCTTAGAAGAAAACCACAGCCTACAGTAAGAAAGCTGAGACACGAGTCTCAACGTTTGTACACATTAAAATGCAATAGCATAAAGAATTTATGTGATATTTAGACACTGTAACATGCTTATGCACTTTGATTTTTTCCCCCTGTTCCATTCTTTTTAATTAATTTAATGCTTGTATATATTTACCTTGAATTTTGGTAATTAATGTGCATTTATCTGCTGTAGATCAATTCTACATTGGAAATGGTGATTTGCTGCTTGGGATCTGTGTTTAGAATTTTTGTTAGCAATCTTTTGGGGACATGATAAACACCAGCGTTTCCCAGTTGTTCTGGCAGGGTGCTCACAACCCATTTTATGTGGCAGATTGGCTCAAGAGGTTGCCACAGAATACAGGGTTATTTATTCTGAGAAACACAGGGTTTCTTGTGGAGATGATGAAACCATAATGGCTGTAAAGAATGGAAATTATGCTAATCATGTAAACAGGTAGCTGTAAATAATACATAGGCACTGCTGTATTTCCTGGGTCCTCTCACAGCAGGACTCAGTATTAACTATTCTCTGCACTAGGGTAGTGTGGGATCTTGAGGAGAACAACATAGCAATACAATAAAAGCTGCTATGGATATGTATTATGCCAAATTGGTGATACACAGCTCCATTTTTCAGTGCATAACATTCATTCACAACATAACTGTTCATTAAAAATTTCTTTGAGAGGGGCATCAACTGAAAACACATTGTACTTTCCAAAACACTAATCAACCCAAGTGCAAAGATGAACTGATCAACCAGCCACGGACATATTCCATACATTTTCAGGGCTGAATTTTAAAATATTTTTAAAGGAACACACAGAGTAAATTGCTCACTACAACTCACAGAGTTGCAGATGAGCTGTTTGGTTTGCTGTCATACTTTGAAATAAATTCATAAACAATACACCTAATGTCAACTTAAATGTTCTCTCTCCTTTTTTTGAAGCAGTAAAAGGGAGACCTTTCTTTAAAAAAAAAAAAAAAAAAAACAAAAAAACCCCCTATGTGTTGATAGGAACACTATTAGAAGGTTGCAAGACTTATTTCCAAGAATTTTCTTGCTGAATTGAGTTACTTAACGTAGGAAGTAATAAAATAAATAATGAACAGAACAGATATTTTCATGGGTTGAAACCAACAGTTTCACCTAGACAGCCTCCTCTTTGGATTAGATATTATCACAGAAACTGGCATAAAGACACATTCTTACTTTTTCCTGAGTGAAAATCTGGCTCCACTGAAATGTCTGCTTTTGGATTAATCGGGAGAAGGATCTGACCAGCTGTCACAGCCTTGCCAGCACACCTGATCTATGTCATTAAAGCCTCCTGCCACTTCTCAGCTGTGGGAAGTAGATTAAACTAAACTCCTTCATTACAGTCCCCTTCTGCCAGCTCCTGCCTTGTGAGAGCCCTGATTGCACACACCCTGTCTCAGTAAGTGATCCGACCGGGGGTTGATAAAACCTGTGGGATGATGAGATGGCACCTCTCCTGCAAGGAGTTACCTTTTTGACCTCGTACTTGATGGCCAGTTTGACACGGCTCAGGGAGGCTCGGTGTCTCTGCGCTTCCACCGGCTCCGAGTTCAAATCCCCGTTCAGAATGGCCTCCACTTCCTCCGAGTCCCGGCAGAGATCGAGGACACCGACCACGAAGTCCTTGCACTGCATGGACAGCTTGCGATAGTCGTTCTGAAACGGGAGGGATACAGAAGACGGCCCGTGGCAAACACTTAGGAGCAAGCAGGGAGGAAAGAAGAACCTGTACAAGCCACTAAAAATTAACAGTGTTTGACTTCCACTATGTCAAGGTGGGAGCGCATTACAGAGTTTTTGTACGGCAGAACCAATTATTCTGTGACACGAGGTGGACACTCGAACAGCAGATGGTGGCAGCTGTTTAACAGGGCATGGGAACACGACACAATAGAGTAATAAAATAAGCTGGATGGGCAACAAGGGAAAGCTGAATGGACAAATAAGTATTGCACAGACAAACCAGGACTTACTTGAAAAAGCAATCTCGCTGTTGCAAAAAATTTTGCAGACAACTAACGAAATCATTCTTACAGTGTTGCCTCCCAGGCTATGAATATGTTTCAGCTCTTTCTACACTGCTGAAATGGCTGCTTACTCTTTATTCTGATGTATCCTGGATTAATTTCCTCTTTTTCCCCCCCTTCTCTGCTTCCCACTTACCCTTGGAATGGCTCACACCCAACAATGTGTACAGTGGGTTACAAAGTAACTGCATAGAACAACTGTGGCACGAATTTGGACACCAATATTGTGGGCAAAAGACCCCAAAATTCCTGTTTAGGCAGTACAGAAACCAGCTTCTTCTAAGAGACCTTTCCTCTGCCAACACTGCTGAACTACAGAGACATTTCTGAAAACCTCAACCCTTTTATCTAAGAGCTCTGTCCACCTTTCCCTTCCTCCCCTTCACTTCCCTGTCTACACCTCTCACACACCATTCCTTTTATGACTATTTCTTTAATCTCCATCAAGTTTTCTCTCGCTCCATCAGCTTTTCCTTCCATTACTGCTGGAATCAACTGTTTGCATTACCTTCTGAAAGTATATGAAGCCAACACCTGCTTTCTGTTATTAAAAACATCTCCCTCCTCCAATTCAGAGTCTTTTCATAACCCTTCAGCATTCAAGATAGCTTATGTCTCATCCTTGAGGTGCTACCTTTAAACCCCTCGGTTGCTCCTATATGGCAACATCATGAAGATTTGCTTCTTTCTCATCTCCTCCCTCTTCTGACACATCTGTGGCTCTGTTTCAAAATTTTTAGATAGCTCTGTAAGGCACATCTGACTCTTTGCTTGCACTTTGGTTTATATTTGTATATGTCTCCCACCATCTCTGTGACATAATCTATAAGGTCTCATCTGATCTCTATTTCAGCAGAAACCTTGGTCTTCGTTTTTGTGTCCATGTCCTCTCAGACAGATTTCCAGAGCTTCCAGACCTGAGATGCAGCCTCTGATTTCCTCACGTGAGCTGGAGAAGGAAACTTAACTGAACCTGCCAATTTTACCTTGTTGTATCAAGTGCTTCAGTGCCCAACTGGAAACAGCACAGCCTTCTTTTTCAATGATTCCACAGTTTTTTTTCTCTCTTCTTTTTTCCCCATTAGGCCATCAAAACACTAGTTTGAGTCCTCTGTTTCTTCTTTTGTGTGTGTTTACTGTTCATTTCCAGACACTGCCTTTCTAAAATCACTTTTTGGGGGTATAGATTTTCCCTTTGAGGTGCCTGTCTTCTAGAAAATGCTTCCTTATTGCTTCCACTCCCATCATTTTCTCATTTAATCTCAATTCTTTTCCTGAAACCCTCACTTTTTCCTCCTTTCCTAAGTAATTTTACTTCCTTCTACTGCTAGTTTTGCTAAATTCTCTACTTAGGATCTATATAATGGGACAAACTAATGTGCTCTTGGTAGTTTCAAATTATTTTGGGAAATGATGGGAAAAGAGACTGCATAGGATAACTGCAAGAATCAGCCATCGATCCCATAGGTCAGATTCAGATATGAATCAAAATGAAACACTACTGGAGACAAACAAATACTACTAGGAATTGTGTTATTGCAAAAGACTAACATCCCAGATACAGATTTGGAAACAACCAGTCCTAATCATAGACCTAAACAGGAGCCAGTTATTTCCTTTGGTCACAGAGGACAAATTAATTCACTTGTCAGTGAACCAACAGGATGTAAGGTTATTTTAGATTTGTTTTTGGTAACCAAGGAGAACAGTACAGAAGAGCCAATTATAAAAATAATACTGGGATGCATGATTAAACTCAGGGAAGGGATCCTACAAAGATAAAACACATGCAAAGGAAGACTCCAGGATGGTGGCTAGAACAGCAGCAGTCATTAAAAAAAAAAAAAAGATAAAAGAGGAACAGTCTTTCTTGACAGTCTGGTCAAGGAAGAGTTTCATCATGGGACAAAAATTGTAAGTATGAACTGCTAGAATTCAGGTTAGAGAGGACATTAAGCAAAACACAAAGAGGTAAGACAATTTAAAAAGAAGATGGGGATTTTCTTCAGTGAAGACAAAGGAGTGACTGAAGTCTATCTAGCAAAGCCAAAACCAAGCCTTCAGTTTACTGAAGCCCTGTGTTCTTAAAGCTCTTTATATTGTTTTTACTACAGTTATTATGTATCTGTGAGAACTTGAACACTCTTCCTTAAACATCCAATTTCAAGCAAGAGTTGCTTACACATTTCACTACAGCTGAAGACAGGTGTTTACAGAGATGGCTGAGCAAAAACCATACTAATCATCAGATACAGCTTAACATGAATTTAACAGGAATAAAACTGGTAATCCCATTTTCTTTAACACTATAAAGTAGCTGTATGCAGTGCATGGGAATTTTTCACTGATTTCAGTAATAGTACAATATGGCTAAAAGAGAAACTACATCCTTTCTGCCTGACTTTGCAGGCATGTGTAACTTTAAAATAAAAAAAAGTACCTGTTTTGGTGTTATTTCTGTCTACCCTACACTTCAAGGCGGCATCTCATTGAGGTTTAATACAGTTTAGTTTAGCTGGTTTTGTATTATTCAAGTGCTTTATAACCAAATTTTGTTCTTGTATGAATGAACATGGGCTGTCCAGTTGCAGGGAAAGGCTTCATTTACAAAGTCTTTTCTCAATCCTTTGTTAAATGTGAAGAGATAGAAGGAGAAATAATGGCCTTCTAATAGTTAGGAAATAACAGTAGTTATTCTTGTTAAAGGTTCACTTTTTTCTTTACTATTTAACTCTTTTTCCTTAAAATAACACAAATGTAAAGCCAAAAGGTACATTACTGAGAAGTTACTTTCTCAGTTAGCACAGACCAAGCAAGAACACATTTTCACTTGCAATTACAATTGTGAAACCTTGCCTACAAATGGCAGAAAGGGGGACAAACTGCAGCTGCAGTAGTATCTCATGAAGACTGTTAATTCAATAGACCATAGATGGTTTCATTTTGCTGTTCTCTCATGGATGGAGACTCATCCCCTCAAGTGTGTCAGAGCTCCTGACTGATCCTGGCAGAGGGTGCAAAGCTTCTGCTCTCACAGCTCACACTGTGTTAACTGGCATCCCGAAAAATACACCCATCCAGTCTAGAATAGCCCTGCTGGCTCCAGAAGGACAGACTGCTTTGCATGGACTATTTGCCTACAACGCAAAGTTACCCCCATTTCTACTGAATAACAGTGCCATGTGTTTCTTTGATAGGTGGATAGGCCACTTGCTTATAAAAGTTATGCTTATTGCCAGCTAAGATTAAAGATAGGATGGATTAAGTTTTATTGTGTCAAATTTAGGGATTAAATACAGGCTATGTTACTTACAAATGCTGTTATGAGAACTGAAAACCAGCATGTGCATTCCTAATATCCAACTCCAGCTTTGAATCTTATGCTAGGAAAACTTGCCAGATTTCCCTCTCCAGGTCTTTACTTACTTATGTATTAGCAAATCAAATTTATCCCAGTCCATTTGATTGCTTTACAGAATTAAACAGACAAACACTACCCACACTGTGACCGTGGGATCCAATTCTTAAACAATCTTCTACCTCCGGGGTGTTGTGTGAATATCAGAAACCTGAATCTGTGGTCTCAGTCATACACATCCACCTCTGTTTACTCTTGAGAACATACAAACGCAGCCACCAGATCACTCACCTCTTCCATGTCCTAAACAAGGCTATGAGAACTCCCTGTGTGGAGGTGAAAGGACCTGTGCAAGTTGACAGCTTGGTGACATGAAGCTGATCTTCAGGAGAACACCAAACAGAGTAGGCACTGATATTATACAGCAGGGCTCTTGGCCTGTTTTCCATCATAACACAGGGACTCTGATTCCTTAATCAACAAAGTGCTTCTCCAATTAATTCACAGCCTAACTCAGCTGGTTTCAGTACTTATAGCATCTTAAATGTTATCTCTCAAAAAAAGAAAAAAAATTAACAGTTACATGAAGATCTTTGTAACATCAGAAATATCAGCCTACAATCACAGACACTGTGGGTGACATTGGCACGTATAAGAGACAACTGATGATGACTGGGATTGCAGAGCTGTGTCTCATGAGCAATTTTGGAGGACTCTGGCCCACATCAACGTTTGGATCTCAGCCAGCCCAACTCTGCCTGTTCTGTTCTCACTCCTAACATCAAAAACTACCTCCTGAATTCATCTAGAATTTTTACAAAGAACACATCAACGTATGCAAAGAATGAAGGACATGAACAGAAAACCTTCGGCTGATTTCACCCATAGGATTTTTTAAGCTGTTCCAAAGAAATTGTACACTGAGCAATCCCATGCAGTCAGATGAGATGTAGGGATGTTTTCTGTTACATTCCTCTAAGCACCACATTTCACAAGTATTCACAACCCCATAACTAGTTCACACACCCATTATATGCAATCATAAATTTATGTTATTCAATGTATTGTGTGTTAAATGGCCACTTTGAGATCACGTATATACTCAGTTTGCACACACAACTGTATATGCAAATCAAGCACATAATTGCACTGCTGATTACGGATGTGGGCCCTGTCCTTCCAAAAGCTGGTCCTAAACGTAGATCAAGCTTGAACATTCTTTGTTAGTTCAGCTGAGATAACACTATGTAAATTTACTTGGAACGGGGACAGATTCCGCTTTTGGATGCACGTCCACATCTTCCCTTGGTTCCAGGAGGAGCTTTTAGCAAAACTGGGAACAGGGATTTATCCTATATAAAGCAGGATTATGATCTTTTTGATCCTTGCTAGAGCAATTCCAGCTGGGAGAATCGAGCTTGCTTACACAGGACGGTATTTAGTTGAAAGCTGGTAAAAAGAGATTATCTGTGGCTTTTTAGCTACCTTGTCCTTTTTTCCTATGGTGACTCCAAAGGAAAGTTCCATCAGCTGTTCTGACTGCTAGGAATTCTCCCATCCCTGTGCAGTAACAGTTTTAAGGTTCTCAGGGAGGAGGGTAAATATCAATTAACTTTAGTAACCCACAGCAGCCACAGTGGCCAGGGGCTGCTAAAAATAGAAGAACAAGAAAACATAAAATTTGGGAATATTTTGTATTGCAAAGTGCTACTGGGACCAGAAAACACAATCCTCCAACTATGGTAATGAACACTTATTTACAATAAGACAAGATACAGTTCCAGACTGAGCTTCCCTGGACAGTCTGTCAGGTACAAAGCAATGCACCTCAGAGATCTCCAACCACTCATAAAGACAGATGCCATTAGAACAGCCTTCCATAACTTTCTCTAACTCAAACAGGTATTGTCCTTTTCAACAAAAGAAAGGAATTGGACCAGCAAATTTGATATCCTTGGAAAACACTTTCTGATCAGGCATGTTGGTAATAAAAGCCCTTATAAATATCAGAATTGGTGAATGAGCCCAGAGCAAAGCAGAATTCTGGTTTTGCATCTCACACCCAGGACTTAGTCAACAATGTTGCTTTCTTTCTAATTATGTAGTAGAAAATCAGGTGAGCACTTAGAAGGGAGGCAAGAAAAAGGAAAATCCAGAGGGAGAACAGAATAGAAGAAAGTAAGGGAAGAAGACAAATGGATGCAAAGAACAAAACAGAGTAAAAGCACCAAGAAGAAACTAAACAAACAAAATTGATGAAGAAGAGCAAAAGGACCAACATCAGCTTGGAACAAGGATTTCACAAACGAGTAGGAATCAAGGAGGCTTGAAGATGGAAGAAGTGGAGTGCAATGGTCTTTAGGGCTTCAGTTTCCTCATCTATTGTTACTCATTTTCAGTCCTTATTTTTGGCTATGTGTCTTGTATCTCCCAAGAAAAGTGAGTGTTCACTGGTTTCTTTGAATCCTTTCTCCTTTCTTCTGAAGGGAAAATGAAAAAACAAAACAAAATCAGTGTAATTAATCAGGTTTTCTTTAATATTCATAGGGAGCTGACTATCATGAGTGAATGTTCTAAGCCACCTTCCCACATTTCTAATACTTTTGTGCAAACCCCAGTTTGTTCATTAGAATTTGTTAGTATAAATCATAAGCGACAGAGGCAGATGGGACTTTGCATATGCAAAAGATACAAGGTTCAATTTAACAAGCATTTACCAGGAAACTTTACCCTCAGGCGTTTTTAAACCTGGTTTAAATATGGTTCAACCCATATTCTTTGTCTGTGGGAAAACCACCTAGAACAGTATTTTTTTGTATGACTGCTCCGAGTCCTAGAAGTGGAGCATGCACAGGAAACTTTGTGGGACTTAACAGACCCTAGACATTAAGAATAAATCATGAATATTATCAAAAGTCCCTTTAAACAGATGTCCTTTTTTTTTTTTTTTTGTGGGAGACAAACTATTTTGCCCATTTTTCTTCACCCTGAAACAAAGGCACTCGGTGTTGTGCTACAGATTGAATTTGATGGGAATACTCGAGCGTTTCCCAGTGATGAAGCCTTCTCGTCTGGGATGTGAGCACGTTCAGATGACATATCTATGGGAAAGAAAGCCCTGAACACACAGTTACAGATGGGACTCCAGGCAAAGAGTCAACTCTCCTGCCAGGATTGGGAGAAACAGAAAAAAACGCCCTGAGACACGTAAGAATTAGAAGGGGGAAAAAAAAAGAGACAGATGTGATGTCAATGAGGAGAGTAATTATTTCACTGGAACGTTTTGATGTTGATGAGAAGCTGGAAATTCCACGCTAGCAAGGAGCCAGGAACAACTTCTACTATAGATACCTAAACTGAATTATCTTATACACCTGGCAAGGTTAGCAGCCACGTAAGTGCTATCCAAAAATACTGAAAACTGTGAGAATAGTGAATTTCTTGGGGTTTTAGGCATTCCAAAATATCAGGGAATTAGCATTTTAGAAACTGAAGTAATTTTTTTAAGTTCTGGTTTGAAATGAGAAGCCCAATCAAAAAACATTGCTTTTTCCTCCTCCAAAATTTCAAGCTAATTTATTTTTCTGATACAACTTTTATTCATGGTATTAGTACCTACGATATGGGAGCCTCCCATGAGTTTCTATTTTTACCAAAATTTTTCTATGCAGTTCTAATCATCTGCATTCTCACCTAACAAAAACATGATGCAGCTTCGCCTAATTTAGCTTTTGGTGACAGAGATTGTATTTTAGGTTCCTGGAAAGTTGTATAACGCTTACATTGAATTCCTAAGCCCACCAGTGAGCACAGGTATAATAACAAAATTTGTATGCAGTATCACATAGATAAAGATGGATGGTAGAGTTTCTGAGGAGCCAACCCAGAAAAAAAGTTCTCTCTAAGAAACTACAGGAGAAAAAGGGGGAAGAAAAAAAAAAAAAAAGGTTTGTATGCACAACTGCCAAAGCATTTTTCAGAAAACCCATAAATCTCCATCTTGGGCACACAGTTCTGGAGCCCCTGTGGCTCTCAGGTTGTTGGCCTAGTTGAAAAGGAATCAGTGATAAATAGACAAAATTACACACATCAGAGATTTAACCCTCTAGAATGCTCTCTAAATGAGGCACATAACTAATTCATTGTGTGCAGCACACAAGCTGACAGGCTCTGTGCACATGAGAAAATCCTCTAATTCTTCAGGTTTTTGTTCACAAAGAGCTTGCCCAGATTTCAGTACCTCTTCAGCAGAGGGAAAAAAAAAAAACAGCATTTTTCCTATATCCCTGAATAAATACATAGAGGAAGTACTCAATGAATTTGCCAGATTACACAATACACAGCATGGTATGAGTGGGTTCCTTCAGCAAAGGAAGGAAAGGTTTAAGCTGAATTTTACACTTTATTAGTGCACGGTATAATACGTGAATTCTTCTCACCCCTGAAAACTTTATTTTTAAATTATGTTTTAACTCATTTAGCTATATCTGGAGCTATTCTTTCTCGGGAATCTAAAATGGTTTCTTCCTCTTCTGGCAGAGTTCACTTGATTAATTTCTGCCTGTTTTTCTCCAGGTTGTTATATATTCCTTCTGAGCACTCCACAGCGATAACAGTGTTTGCTGTTGTTTGGGAAGGTTATTGGTTATTTTTGTCTCTCTCAGATCATTTTTGAAGGTACTAAACAAAGAAGTGGTACCCAACACCAACCTTGCAGAACCCCAATGAACTCGTTATTAAAACTAGAGGCAATGCTGTTAACATCACTACTCAGTGAGAACAATCTGTCATCCCCTAAGCTGAGCTTTTCTTACAGCACAGTCTAGTGGGGTTGGATGTTTTGGTGGGATTTTGTTGGGGGAAGAGGAGGGCAGGAAAGAGGGGAGGTGAGTGTTACTGTACTTTTCAGGGAAAAATCATTAGGAAAAGCACTGTGCAACAGTTAACTAAGTCATTAATTGTCTGATGAAGGAGCTGAAACATATAAAAAAGTCAGGACACTGAGAAACAAAAGCAGATACAGCTCAAAATGAGGCAACAGGACCTACATCTGTGATTAGTCTAGCAGCTGGTTTTGAACAAGTGACATTTCTAAAAGGTGTGTCAAAAAAATTACCCACTTTCGGTATTCTTAACAATTTGGAGACATCAGTCACAATTAGTACAAATTAAAAAGAGGGAATAAGGTCAATGCTACAGTTGCTCAAGAAAAGCATAACATTCCTGCTTTTTGCACTTACTTTACTCAGAATTTGTAATTAAAACGAATCCTTGACTGCTACTGCAACCAAAATTGTTTTCCATCTGCTGCAAGGTTATCAGAACACGCACTTTTTCCAGTTCCCAATTTTCTCTGTACACAGGAGGTACAAAAGCAATTTCGTTTCGTTAAAAATTCTTATTAAAGGTTTATGTATTGAAAACCCAAAATCAAGAATAAAAGAGACAATAAATAACATGAAAGTATTTGTAATTGAAAAAAGTCAAAGACACAGGAAATCATTTCAGAATTCAAGGACAGCATGAAGTAGCAGCAACTTTAAAACAATAACAAAGACAGAGAAACACAAAACCACCATTACCTTGAATTCTTTTTCAATGTTGGCCAACTTGGCAAGTTCATTGCTGAGTTCTAGAGCAGTGAGTACTGGATCTTCACTGGAGAGGGAGAGATAGGCCGGGCTCGCCAGTCCCTTGTATGCGTTTATCCTCGACCTAGAGTGACTGAAAGAATCATGTTTTTGCTTCTCTGTACAGTCATTACATTTGCAGAAATAATCATGAGGTCTTTCTATCCTCGCTCCTTTCATCAACAGCATGTGCACGACTTCGTATTTTTGGCAGTGGGCAGCTAAAATGATGGGAGTGATGTCCGGAGAAAAGCGGGTTCCGTCTTCGTCGTAGGAATAAAAATCATCATCCTGGAGCTCCTGCTCGCAAGGGCTCAGAGTCAGTCGCTTGTTTACCGAAAAGCCAGGATGATTCAGGATTGCTTCCACTATCCTGATGTAGCCCTTGCTGATTGCGAGCAGCAGGGCATCTCCAATCCGTGCCAAGTTCTCTTTTTTTAACAGGAGTTCTGTCACCTCCAAATGTTCGTTCCCCACAGCAAGCTGCAAGGCGTTTTGGCCCATGTAGTCAACACAGTTGACATTCAGGGTTTTGGACTCCTCCAGCATTTTGCGCACCACAGGGATGTTCCCGTACTCGGCCGCGTCCAGGAAACGCTCCTCCTCAGCCGTCAGACTGGTGCCCCTGTTGTTGAACATGAAGGCCGGGCCTCGGATGGCCTGGCGCCTTCCCTTTTCCCTCATCATGGTCATACGCCTCAGGGATGGACTTTCCTCAATGTACCTAAATGAAAAAAAAAACAAACAAAAGTAACAGAAATTCACTGTGTTGGTTATTTGCAGCTTCCACTTCTCCTGTGGCTAAAACAGTGACAACTAATTTGCTCTTGTCATTTGTCCATCTATTGACAACCGGTGTCCTGTATTGTGATCGCTCTGCCTTCATTCTCGCTTGTCTGCAACCTACAGGTTCAATGCCACAGGCTATTTGTGTTTTCTCAGCGTGGTCCAAATTTATTAATATTTTTTTATTTTATATAAGACATCACTTCTCTTCAGAAACCCCTCTCAACTCAGTGCATATATAAAACGAAAACACATCTACTTTCAGTAGTAATTAAAACTATCCATCACAGGCATTCAAGCTGATGGTATAAGGCAGGCAACATTTGTGCTTACTATACTGTAGATCACACAGAAGGGAGGTGAAAACACATTTTCTTCATGATGTCTTGCCAAGCAACACATAATGAAGCTGATCTCACACCTACTGTTACTACTAGAAACATTAAACCTGGAAGCTTCTACTCACAAGTCAATTTGATCAAACTACAAGCCTTTGAAAAACAACAGTACACACACATTCAGCAGACTTTCTAACTAAACTGCTCACAGATTCCAGACACCAGGAGTCATCCAATATAGACTGGGAGCAGCTCTCACTCCACTTAGGACTCCTGCAATGTTGTGGATTTTATTCATCCTATTTCTACATCTACCATTTCAGGAGCTGAGAGAAAGAAGAGAGCTAAAATCATTACATGAGTGTGTGTATATTATTATTATTATTATTATTATTATTATTATTAGTTATAGAAGTTCGTATGCATTCTTGCAATATAATCAAGAAAAATGGGAAAGTCAAAGAGCTAATGAATGCAAATGAAAACTGAGATGACAGGCTGCACTGGGAAGAGAAAACCTGAGTGTAGGAAAGTGAGATTGTTTAGGAAACGACACTGAGAACCAGGGAGCCTGTGAACTCTCTGCAAAAAAATGGTTGCAAAAGCAGAAAGAGGGAGAAAAGAGAAGGGGAACAGAAGAAAAGAAAGGGTGAGCAAGCTAATTTGGAAAACACAGAAACTGGAATTATGAACCAGTGAAGGTATTGGCTGAGAGGACTGGGGAGCAAACAGGGCTGAAAAAACAGGCAGATGGGGTGCTGAGCTGGATGTAGCTAGGTAAGGAAGCTAGAGATGGGATAGGAGGTTCAGAGCACTAACACTAGATAGGAATTACAATAGGAATTACAAAGAAAATGGGCTTAAGGATGAGATGTTGAGGAACAGATGCTGCTTAACTGGAGAAAACAACAGGAAACAACTGCCTGGCAAGGTCTGAAACAACAGAATAGATGGGATCAGGCTAAAGAGGTCACAGCTGGGGGAAGAACAGAAGCATTTGCACCTGCCAGAGCAGAGGCCAAAGGCCTGGAAAGGTGCTCAGGATACTGTAACCTTCCTTCACCACCATCTGCAAACAAATATGAAACCCATCAGCAATCTGCCTTTGCTTTCTAGTGCAGCTCAATATTGAGAAAGACAGTCTCCAGCTGCTATCAGCTAATCCACTGATACAGATCCCTATCAAGGGATAGGGATCACTTGAGATGATTTGATGGGCACAGGAACACCAAATGCAGCTTATAAACAATGTAAGTTAATGGAGGGTGTGCTTTGAATACACATAGCACTATGTGTGTGTATATATATATATATGCTACATAGAGAGAAACAGGCCTCATAATTCCAAATTTGGTCCTTAAGTCCTGTGTGCCTCTGTTTCTCATCTTTAGAAAAAGAACAGTTGGCTTCTATTCTGCAGGAGCATTGTGAAAATTAATTTATTCACTTTGGTGAAAAACTCAGATACAGGAATAAAAGGCCAGACACAAAAACCTAAGAGGAAATTAATTCTTCTACCCTCAGTGCATGAGAAGAGATGTGGGTCCGTGTAATGAATGCTGAGGGCAAACCAAAATATTAAACTGCCCTTTTTAAGCAAACCCTGTCAGTCTGAGAAAGGACAGAACCAAGGGAAAAATGCCACATGCACCTTTGGGCACACAAAGATTATCCATTAAAGTGGGCAGAGTGGAACCTGCATGGGCAGCTGCAAAAGCTAAATATCCTGATGACCTCAAGTCCATACCCACAGCCAGAGGAACAGCCTCCTAAAGGCTGTTTGGTTGGTTTTTGTGGGTGTGATCTTCCAACAGTGAGCTTTGCTGTATTAACACTGCACAGAATACACCCCTTGACATCACTGGATGCAGCAATGTCAGCCCTAAGAGTTTTCACTGGGCATAACTAATTCCATTCAGGTTGGGAGAATATGTCTGGCCTTCTAGCTATCTGCATCAGCTGCAATAAATTCAGCAAAATGTAAAATCTTAATCACTTTATCACAGCTACAAATATCCTAAAACCCAGTTAAACAAATGGGCAGCTCCACTGCACACCAAGCGAAGAGATCGTGATGCTCATTATCAAGGGCAGGTCTCTCGTGGGATGAAGTGTTTGATTTTTCACATTTTCAGCTGTGGTTGGTATTTTTGGACTACCTGAAACGGCCTGAGTGGCACTGCAGTACAAGCAATGCTAACTGCTATTTACTTTTTGAAATATGTGGCAAAACTGCTTTGGCAAACATGACAGGACCCATTTTTTTGTTTTCTTTCCCTTCTGTACCACTTTCTTTAAATCTATCAAAAAGGCAACATAACAGAGAGGATTTGTGACTCTTAAACATAGAATTGATTTAATGTCTTAAAGCTCAGGCATATTTCCAGTTTAAGAGTACTCAGACAAAGATTTGAGTGCACATGGTGAACAGCCACACTATGCTATTACCTTATTCCCCAACAAAATCAGAAGTAAAATCACTTTTTTTTTCCTCATAGTTTCCTTTTAAACAAGATGTTATTGCCTGCTATGCTGTTATATTTCTATTCTTCCTCCACATCCAAAAACATATAGGGATAGAAATGTAGTTGTTTACTGCAATGTTATGAAGAAAAAAATTAAAAATGTAAAAAAGACAAATAGACTCATGCTCACTTCTTGACTTAAGACTCTAAACCGTCACTCCAAATCTCATTTATCTTTCATGAAATACATAACAATAGATTTCCCCCTATATATTCTGTTTAATTTTTCAGCATATTTTGAAAGATGACATTTATTTTCATTTTATCTATCTTTCTTTCAAAACCCACTGTCAGACTGAGGTGATTTATCTGACTGCCATAAAGAGAGATATATATCCTTTCAAAAGTGTTGTATCAGAGTATCTTCCCAATAAGGAAGATATCCTTAACTATAAATCTTCTGACAGAAATGATATATTTGAAGTGACTGCAATATCTTCTCAAAATCAAGATGAACGTTGCTTGGTATTTCAATGACTAAAATATTGTCAAGACATCCCCCCCCCCCCCAAAAAAAAAAAAAAAAGCAAAAAATCTTGTACAGCACCACACAGCCAGAAGGCTTTTAGGTTCATCTACACCTCTCTCCTCCCTTCTTCCACTTTTCCCTCAGCAAATTCAAAGACCTCAAAGCCAGCACAGCTCTGGTCAGAGTACTGTATGCAAGAAGCATCATGTACAAGGTCTCCTATTCCATTTTCTGCTCTCCTCCTCATCATCTAATATTTTTAAGCTATCTCAAAGCATTGAGAAAATACTTAAAATTTTAAGTGTTTAATAATTTTCAGAGAATTTTATATGTAATATTTGCCAAGTGAAATAATCAAAGCAACAAAATCTCAAGTTGTGTCTCTAAATATCATTAGACTGGCTTAAAAATATGATTAAAATAGAACTGAGTGTGCATTAATTACTTGTGTTCTATTTCCAATGCCTTTTAAGTTCAGATTCTCAACCCTGTCTCTGTAAGGAGCTGACAAGTGACATTAAAGGAAGGAAGGAGAGATGGAAATCATGATGCTTCTCTTCCCAACTGTTCCAAATAGTTGAAAGAACGCACAAAAAAAATACATCTATAGAATGCATGGCAAAAACCCCATGAAAACACCAAGTAAGAAAAATGTGCAGGCTGGAGAAAGCCTGATGATCCCTCTGCTTCTTCCATGGGCTGTTTCAATGACAGAATCCTTCTCTGTTCCCTGCCTACCCCTTTTCATGTTCAAACTTTTAGAACTGCAGCAGAACAGAAAAGTGGGACAAATAAATGACACAAGAGTTCCTTACTCCTTATCCTGCTCATTATCTCATCTACAGCAATCCAAAAGATTTATAATCTTGTTTCTGAGTCTATTCTTTGAACACTGCAAACCACATAAGTAATTTTAAAAGAAAAGGAGAGTAGCTGGAGAAACAGGAGGTTTCATTCTGGGCCTTCCCAGATCCATAGAGCAATTTTCTAACATTTGTGCTGAAGAACAGGCTGTTATTCTCCCTGAACTATTAAATGCAATAAAAGATGGCATCAACAATTTACAAGCAGTTTACCCCACTGCTGAACTACAGTACATTAGTGATCCTGATTCTATTCTAGCTCTGAAGAGGAAATGCAGTCCAGTGATTACAGATTAGATAAGTCCATCATGCCCACAGCGCTTAAAAGCAACACCGCTAGAGTCAGCCACAAAGGAGATGAGGATTGTGCCTCTTGGTCTGCTAAAAGTAACCTCTAAGGCCCCAGTTTTAAAATTAAAGATGATAATTGCCTTAAAAAGTGCTCAGACATGCACATACATAAGAGCAGCGTTGTAGCTCGTGACGTCTGAGATCACTTAAACCAAGCGACTTCAAAAGTCTTGTTACTATCCCAGGAAGAGACTGTGCAGTTCCATGTGAGGAAGCAGCTCCTTGCTCAGTGCAGGGCCACAGGTAGTGTTGGAGGGGCAATCCCCCAGCCTCATTCCCTCTCCCAAACCAAGGCTTTCCCATCCCTCCAAGCTCTGCTACAGCCATGTGCCAGAAGAGGCCGCTGGTTAAATTTGTTTCTTCACCAGTAAAAACGGTGTCACCTTCATCTCTGTTTGCATGGAAGCTTGCACTTGTTCCACACAACTTGGGAGTCCCTGCAGCAAATCCAAAATGCATTAAATGAGAGGTTCACTCTCCCTTCTGTGAACTACTGCCTGGGCTTTCCAGAAGAGGGAGGTGAATTGAGCTGAACAGCAGAACATAAATCAGGCCAGCTGCAAGATCTGACTTAGGTCTATACTCTCCCACTGGTCTGAAACGACACAATCCATCATCCAAAATGCCCTCGTGTCAGCTCACAGAAGTTCTGGCTCCAAAAAGGAAAGAATTAGTCAAAAAACAAATGGAACAAAATACAGTGAGATATCAGGAGGAGGTGTACACACACTTAGTTTGTTCCATCCCCTCCCGCCCCACAAACTATGCAGAGCTTTTTCCTACCGTTACTCTTCACTAACTCCTCAAGGGAAAATACCATCCATCTGAATTCCTGTGGGAAAAGAGGACTATATCTTGATGACAGGAGGGCATCTATACACACACAGAACAAGGAAAATATCTCACCAGGAAAGAATCAAGTTAACAGGGCTGCAGCAACAAAGAATTCTAAAGCTCTGTTGGAACTCAGTCCTTTTTTTGTGTTTTGTTGTTCCAGTCACAAAACTCTGCTGTGATTTTCAGAGATACTCAGAAAATCAGGCATCTAATGCCTACAACATTTAATTTACGGGTTTCATCCACTTTTTTTTCACTGGGACATATAGTACCTCGTGAAACAAGGAAACAAGTATTACATCCAGTCTGCAATCTTGGTGGGAATCTGAGGTTAATTACTTTTTTCCACCAATATTTGGCACAGGAGGGAGCCAGTTGTACACTGACAGGTACCTTGCACAGGTTGCAGCTTCCAGAAAGAAGACATTTCAAACTCCAACTAAGTCTGTCTGCTTGTGCAAACTACTTCACATCTTCCTGCCTTTTTCCCCTTGCACCTTGTACTGAATATTTAAGACTACAAATTCTTCCAGACAAGGATTCTCACACTGGCTTTGTGCACACTAAAGCCTTACATGTGTCAATATGAGTGCATTTTGAGCAAACTGATACTCAGAAATAAACTCATCTTTTTTTCATCAGCATACCTTCTGATTTTAGGCATTAGCACCAAACACAAAGTGTTACCCCAGGAGAAAAATCCCCCTACCATACCGAGGATGACCATGGGCACATAACAGGGAAAATGGTAGTTCTGGGTCTTTACCTCTGTGCCCCAATAGTTCAATACACTCCTACTCCATAAATCAATGTCAGCCCTTTTGCCAGTCCATCTGAAGCACTGCTCTAACAGACTCCCAGGATAGGGCCACAAAAATTATACACCAGGAGGCAATTCCAAGACATGGAGCTCACTCCAGGCTCAAATACCTATGTGAATTCCAGTTTGATCCCCTGGTGGCATAATACCCATTTCTTAAAGAAAGGAACATGCCAACTATTCTAGAAGGACACTGGGGATCCAGGAGTTTAGGACTCGTGTACCTCATAATTCATCTGAGCGAGCTTCAACTGTCTAAAAATAAAGTGTCCAAGTCTAAACTAATCCTCCAGGCTCCTTTTATGGTGGATAAAGACAGGCACCTCAAGAAAGAAGACAAATGACTATGCTGCCTTTCCCACTGCTATTTCCTCTCCCATTCCATCAACTATAAGGGAGCCTAGACAAGCAACTCAAGCACAACTAACTTTCTGACAGGTAAAGACACATGAAAGGTCAATTCACTTGAAGTCCAGATTGCTGGGCATAGGGTACTTGTAAAGAATTTCTGCACTGGGATGGTAAAAATCACTTTTATTTGTGATTATCCTATTGTATGCACTACCCTAATTATTTCTGTACTTTACAGTTGTCTCTAGGGTGATTTTAATTAAGGCTTCTTCTATAAATGCTGAATATCTTATCTTAAAATTCAGCGTGTTTGCTATCTGGTAATTAAAGTATTTAATTAAAAACTAAATATTGTCCTGAAAGCATAAAATACTCAAGTAATCCTCAGAGGTATGTCTATCTAAACTGCAGCTTGATATAAAAATAAGTGAATAATTCATGGTCAACCTACATTTTGCAAGTCAAGGAAAAGAAAGTTAACATCCCTACTAGTAAAATTGAATATACTTGTTTTGCAGTAAATCTAGTCATGGTCAGGATCTTTATATATATATATATATATATATATATGACTACATCTTTGAAATTGAGCTTAAATTTTGGAAGAGCACATCCAACAGGATAAAACAGGATAAGAAGCATCTCAAGAACCAAGGATTTTCTGCACAGGTGTCCTAGATTTCCGTGGGGAATCTGGCTTTACCACAGCACGGACTTTCAAAAAATACACAGATATAAAAGGGATGCATTAGCGCCGCGAGTACAAAAGGGTGCAATGGGTTCGCTAGACCTCAGCTGAACCAATAATCAGGCAATTTCTCGGCGGCTACACTTGTAACCAGGGGAGGCGGGGGGGAGAAAAGGAGGAGATGGAATCTCTTGTGCCCCGGCACACGGGGCAAAGGCAAAGCCCAGGGGCTGGGGAGGGGCGCCGAGGGCAGGCAGGGAGCGGGCGATGCCCCGAGGGCACTTTTCCCAGAGTCCCGGCGGTGGGACGGCGCGGTCCAGCCCCTCTCCCGGACCGCGGGGCCGGCGGCGCCTCCCGGCCCCGAGCGCCGCAACTTCCCGGGAGCCGCATCCCCGCGGCCGCTCCGGGGAAGTTGCCGGCCGGCACCCTCCGAACACACCCCCCCCCCCGGGCCCCACTTACATGGTGCTGGCAAAAGGGGGGGGCGGGTAGTAGCCGTAGGGCTCTCGGAGGGTTTTGACAGCCCTTTGCGGTGGCGGAGGGGGCTCCGGCCCCCCATTGACGCCTCTCCAGCCGCGGCGCCGGCGCTGCTGCTCCTCTTCCTCTGCCCCCTCCTCCTCCTCCTCCTGCTGCGGGGGGAAGGTCACTCTCCCCTGCTCCTTGCTCTTCCTGCTCTTGCTCGACATGGTCGGTCAGGGTCCCCTCAGGCGGCGGTGCTGGCGGCGGCTGCTCCCGCTCCCGGCCGGCCTCGTCCTGCGGCGTGTGCGGCGGCGAAGGAGGCGGGAGAAAGAGAAGGAGGAGGAGGCAAGCCCTGCCCGGTGGGGGACAGAGCACCTGGAGAGGACAAACTCCTCGCCACAAAGCCGCGGCCGCCCCTCTGCCCTGTGCTCCCGCCGCCCGTCGGGAAGGCGGCGCGATGCGCAGCCCGGCAGCGGGAGCCGGGAAGTGCCGGGGAGGCGAGCGAGACACAGGGCTCCCGGCGGCGGCGGCGGCTCTGCCCCGCTCCTCCTCTCCCTGTCATCATCCCTCGCTAGGACAGCATCGTCACGGAGGCAGCGGGGCCGGGGACGGCACAGCCGCCTCCCGCAGCGGGCGCTCCGGAGAGGAGGGGACGCCCCCACCCTACCTCCATCACAGCTCGGGGGGCGTGAGGGGGAGGCGCGTTATCCCGGGACCGCTACAAATGTCCCTCAGCCGCCCCCCGCCTTCCCGCCCACCTGAGGTATCATCCTTTTCCCGCCACGCCTGGGCTCCAGGTGTCGGCACTGCTGATGGGGGGAGCCCTCAGGATGTTCCTGCCGGCGGAGGGTCCCTACAAAGCCGGCACCAAATCCCGAGGGAGCGGGGGCTGCTCGGCTCTGGTAACAACGTGAGGCGGTGGGCTGCCGGCAGCAAGGTAATTTTTTTTAAAATGGCCCGAAAGCTGTGCCCAGCCCGATCAAACCCTCACAAAGCTCGGTTGTTACTGAGAGAAATACTCAGCCTCACAGTGGAAACAGCAAAGTTGAAATTTTCAGGTAAAAAGAGATACTTTTGACTGATTTACCGAGGGTAAAAGCGAGCCAAGGTTCCCAAGGTGTTCCAGATGTCTCTGCCTCAGACTTGACTGATTTGCGTGGTGCCAGGCTGGAAAACAGTGGGAGGATGCTGAGACACCCATGGCATGTAATCAAAGCTAATTATGCTCTATAGATACCAGTCACAAAGATTCCTGCTGTACAGAGATGTACTACCTCTTCTCTTCTTATGAGGGGGTTTTGGTGTGTTATGCCATGGGGAAAATTATTCTGTGACAAAACTGCAACCTTGTTAAAATCAAGGCCAAGCATGTGTGTTTTTATACCCAGAGCATCCAGAACAATACGTACACACAGACCACATGTGTCAAATTATATATAATAAAGATATTTCTTTGTCTATGCACTACTGAGATGCCATTTTTCTCTTGCTTTAAACTTTTTTGCAGCATTATGTGACTATCAGTATAAATTTGCATGAAGCTGGATTCAAATTCTGTATTCAGGTACTGCTGAAATTGATATCTAGATGAGTTTTCCAATAGCTTCAAAGTGGACTTTAAATCCACATATGGCTGCTTAGATGGAATTCTCACCTGCGAGCATCATCAAGTCTCTTAGCATAATTAAATAATAACTCATTAGTTCACACTGCTATCAGTATCATCCATAGTTTTATCTTTGTTGTTTCCCTATGTATGAAACTTGTCCTCATGAGACACAGGAAAAGCCAAACAACAGTTTCACAGAGATAATTCGCTCAGCTACAGCTTTGAAGAAAGAATTGGGTTTTGTTGTTGTCAGTTTAATTAATTTGCATCTTGAACTGCTTGGGGAAGTGGCTTTTTATGTCTTTTGTCACATGCAAAAGCCCTTGGAGCCCTTTGAGTCGAATTATGTACATGATAGAGCAGATTTTGCTCTCTAAGAAACTAATATATTGTGTAGCTACTGTAACTTTGAGGTGCTTGGGGTTATTCATTTAGGACAGTCTAGGTGTCTAACCTAATTATACACACTGTATCGGTGTTATACATTTCAGAGCAAAGCCATGCAGCAGTCTGCATCAAACTGTGCATTCTTCCAGGGTCCTTTGACTTAAAAAATGATACTTCCCATATCCTTTTTTAAAAAAAAACCCTGTTATTACAGTGGGCTACAGGAATGGACTTCCAATTGCCTTGAGAATTTCCCTTGAGAACAGAACAGAGAAGTGCAGCTGAAAGTTGATGAGAAATGCTCTTGCTTCCCAAATGTATGCTCAGAGCAAGGCTTCCACATATCAAGGTTTCTTTTCTTTTCGGAAGTAGACAGAAAAGGGGTTTAATATTGGTTCTTTGTTATAAGAAAGTCACGTTTTTGCTTTTTCCATTATGTTTCCCATCAATAGTTTGACTTATGTGTTCTGTGGGCTGTGTTTTTCATAATTTGAGTATTTTGTAAGTAGAGGTTAGTTTGCTGTTTCTACAAGGAAAGGTAATGTCCACTATCTGTTCTATTGTCCAAGTGTCACTGATAATACTTGACTTGGAAGTCATCCTTGCAGAAGCCTTCATGACACATCCCTCCATTTCAAGGGGTAAAATGATGATATATCCCTAAGTAAT
This sequence comes from Neopelma chrysocephalum, assembly GCF_003984885.1. NCBI lineage: Eukaryota > Metazoa > Chordata > Aves > Passeriformes > Pipridae > Neopelma > Neopelma chrysocephalum. The sequence goes on along the minus strand of NW_020897740.1, from coordinate 5,866,504 downwards.
TACAATGCTATACATTACAGTCTATATTTCATGCCACAGAACATTCACCTAAACTGTTTCTGTGTTTTAGTTCTGAGAATGCCCTGTGAGACAGTGGCAAAAAACCTTATTAAAGTCGAGGTATATATTCCTTCATCCTGCTCTTCCTGCTTTACTTGCAGGAAATTACTGGTCAATTTTGGCCAGTAGTTGTTTGTGTTTGAACTCTACAGCAAAACAATAGTGGAGAAATTTTCCGGAGATCCGACCTGAAAAACAGCCAGGATGGCAACAAAACAATCCATTACATATCTCAAATGAGCTTTGTATGGTTACAGTCTTAGACTATTTCATATTTCTAGTTGAAATGGGCAGAGTACCAATCTCAGTCACTGTAAAATGATGTCTGGAAAATTTACCCCAATTTGAAGTATCAGGCTGCTACCAAAACATGGCATGGGAACAGGGATTAGAGAATCTTTTTGTGAGATCAAACTTCAGCCATCACTCTCTTACCTGACAGTAAGAATTTAAAAATTGTCTCTAATGCCAATTTCTAACATGCCAACGTTCCAAATCGGTATTCTTCTCAAAACTGTCTGGTGTAATCAAAGTATCAGGTAGATGTCAACATATCCCAGCTGCAGAAAGAGAGGGAGAAAGGACGAGTGGATTGGAAATAGCAAGCAGAGCGATGCAGGCAATCTTGTGCTGGCTGTTGATTCAGGTGGGTAAAGACTTCACAGTCAAAGGCTGCCAATCTGGTACATTTTGTGAAAGCTGACTTGACTTTACAGGGTTTGGAAGTGATGTCATTTTAATTTTGAAAACTGCTTCCTGGAAGTTGCTTAGACAGGAGTAAAATAATGAAAGGAAGACTTTGAGGACAGACACTGAAGAGAAAAGCCCAAAAGATTTACAGCAAACAGTGAAACATAGCAGATATGGTATTGTGTTACTGAAGGTGCTAGATTATTCATCATACTCTTTGTCTTTTAGAACATGGATTTAATGCCATAACTGTCTTATGTTTGAATTGGAATTGCAGTAAGAATATAATCCCTCTTTTTTTTTTTTTTCACCAGACTTGACCAAGACAGGGTGGAATTAGAGTCAAATAGAGTTTTGTTTATATGGATCAACTACTCTCTGGTAATATTTTTCTGTTCTCCTCAAAATTATGAGAATTATACAATTCAGATTTTTAAAATTGCTATTGGCAATATTCTTCAGCTGGAAGGGAGTGATCAAAAAATTGCTTTTCTAAACTGAAATAAAGTCCCTCTCAAGAACCCCCAGCAACAAATTTCCTTGAAATATTGTCAAAAACATGAGTTCTGTATTTCTCTCTCCCATTTTTCTTTCAGCATTCAGAATGAACGAAGTAAAGATCTGAAATATGAAAACAAATAGCACAGCTGGCATTCAGTATAATAAAATATCAGGAAATATATTCAGATTCTTAGACTGAACCAGCACAGCAGTAAGGCCTTCCAGGTCTATGAGGCACCTAAAAGAGTGGATATGCACTTCAGTAAGGCTGGGAAAAGTGATGGGGAAAAAAATAATTTAGTGAATTGTGCCCTGGGGTTTTCCTTCTCTGAGAGCTACATTAACAGTGTTAATTTGAAAATAAATCTAACCTCCTTGTTGAAAATTAGGTTGTCAACACTAAGACCTGCTGTTGAAACTAAGTGATTTAGAATTAAGAGTGAGCAACATCCAAGAAACTTGTAGTAACAATTTCCCTTGCAGAACAACTTTGTATGTTATGTATGCCAAATTATTATTTTCCTGCTTTATTAATAAATAAAAAAAAAAGTAAGAGTATCTTCCCTCAAGAAACAAAACTGGTTTTTATTTGCTTGAAGTGATGGGTGAAGAGAAGCAAAAAGACACTCCTGGTAATGCTAGAAATAGAATCCAGGTCGTGCAGTACATTGAACCCTTCTCTAAGAGTGTGTGCACTACTTTCATAAAAATTGGGAAGTTGGTGGGAATAGCAACAGTGTAATGAAAGCAAAATTGGCCTTCTTTGCCTCATACTGGGAATTTGCCTACTTGCCAAGAACCCAGTGTTTTCAAGGACATTTAGCTCCTACATCAAGGACTTCTATGAAAGTCTAAACAGGTTAATCAGCATGAAGAAAAAAGAAGGAGTGATGTGATGTCACTGCTCTGTAAGCAGATCTCAGCCTCAGAACTAATATTATGGTTTAAGGCTTTAAAATGAGATGAAAAGACACATTCCTGAGACTGGAGCCTGTAATTCCAGGCACACTGTGCAGCCATTCAGGCCTATGTGAAGTGAGTGGGTACAAAATCACCTACTGCAAACCAGGCCCTCAGAGCTGTGTGCTGCACTTGTATTATGTGGTCTACTTTATGATATTAAAAGGCTACTGAAGTCTCCTGCCAGTGAAGCCATTAGATAGGCAGCCACATTTTCAAAGCTTCTGCAAAATATCTACCAGACAAAATGGACGTAGTCCTCTTTCTTTTTGGCATTAAGTGGCAACTATATGTACATTTACATATTTGCATCTCTTAGCTCCTTTTTTTTTTCCTAAGGCAAGCCAGGTATGTCTTTGGACAAACCCAATGTCTCTGTAAACGTTTGAGCGAATCCACAGGATTCTGAGCCTATTCCAATTAAGTTTTATTCCTTTCTTTTCACTCATACCAGTAGAAATGAGAAGCTAACAAAACTGCTGCTAGGAAAGGGACTACAGAATCCATTCCCTTATCTCTACGTTGCCCTGGGGATTGTATGTAGCTCATAGCCTTTAAAAAGTATACTTTTATAAGATTTGCTTATCACTTATATATAAGGCTGGATTTTCTTCCTTCAGTTGGTTTCCATATCCCTGTGTCACTCAATACTCCCTGAAAACGTAAACATGAACCTTCACCTGTGTGGTGCTGGGAACCACGTGATAAGTAAATTTATTGTCACAAGACACCATCTTTAAGTAAGTTTTCTTTTTGACAGTGGTTCAAATATGGGTGGATAAATGCAACATGCCCTGCTGTCCCCTTGCTGGTTGATAGCAAAAATTATTGCGTGGATACTATCCAGTGTTTCAGCTAATGAGCTTGAGAGTTGCAATGGATGTATGGAGTGCAGAGTAGCTCTTATTTTAGAAAGTTATCAATGATTTCCATCCTGCGCAAGTAATTAAGTCTGAGTATTTTTGGACACAGTTTGATCTTTCTTTAATTGGGGGAGCAGGATTTGAGTCACTGTGGGGATGAGAATAGGGGAAGAGGACATAATAAAAATAATAGCAAGAAGCAAACAGGTCAAGTGATGAATTAAAACAACTCACAGTGAGTTTTAAACCCAGAAACAAGTGGATTTTTCATGTTGTTTCGTGAACTTATACTGTAATATATTTTAATTTGCAGACACATTCTCACTTGTGGCACCTTAGCAAAAAGAAATTAAACAGCAGCTTACTGGTATAAAAAACAAATCTGAGTGACAAGCACGGCTCCCTGAGGAGGACAAAATCCTTCATCCTGCTTTGCACCATTCAGAGCTCCCTTGTCCAGGATTTCTGGTGATTTTGACTGAAAGTTTGCCTGATTCTGTCATAGTTCAGAGCCTACTTAAATTTTAAATCTTAAATATACATATTCTGTGTGTTATAAGTAGGGGGGTTTTAATTATTATTTCATACTTTCCTTGCAATTTTCCTGCACTGTATGTAAGAAAAGGAGCTTTTCAGAAAAAGGAGTGAGGAAATGCCAATGTCTCTAGCAAATGAGAGGTCTTCAATAACAGAAAGAAAGGAAAACCCCCAAACAAACAGGATATTTCTGTGAAAGGCACTATTTCTGTTGCACTTGCTGGTAGCAATCTTCAAAGCCTCTGAGAGGGAAGATGAGTAAGTGTGGAAAAAGGGAGATGTGACAGTAGTTGTGAATTATTCCCTGCAGGCAATTTAAAACATACTGAAGATACAATATCTTTCGCCATGAAAATTAGAATAACTCTGCTGTTGTCAGTAACAGGTGGATGTGCCATTGAATTAAATGTGTGTTTTGGGGAGGAAGATGGTTGTTGTAGAGGTGAAAGGGTAAAGAACCTCAGCAGTCCTGTCTTTCACCACTCCCTGTGGTACCCTGGCATGTGTGACCAGGTACTGACATGAAAGTTTGGAGGTCACCTTTCCCACTTCACTTTCTAAATTAAGGACAGCAGGAAAACCTTTAAGGATGTTGTCACTTTTTTTTTTTTTTGGTAAGTTCAGGTCAATCCCATCAATCACGTTGAAATCACTTTGTGTGAAGTTTGAGATTCATATTTGGCTTTTAATAAAAACAGGAACCCATGAAAAGCTGGGAGAAATTTTCCCAGGGTTTCAGGACGCAGCCAAATCCAGCTGGACTGGTACCTCAGACAAACTAAGGAGAAAAGGTAAATCTCAGGAGACCCTCATGGGCTACATTAATTTTTAAAACACCCATGTCCTGGTTTTTAGGAGCAACTACAGCTCCCATTAAAACTCAGAAAATGAGACCAGAGGTGCTTATTCAGCAGAAGAGCAGCAGAAGGTAAAGTATTTTGTGATAACATGACAGACAGACACAAGGAAATGTCTTTCATGCAGAAAGCATTTCTATGACTATAATAGAGGTATTTCCATCTCCCTCAATATTTTTTCATTACATTGCCACAGCTGCTGAGTGGAAACTGCCTGCAACAATGAAATCTTTGTCCAGGAATCCCACCCTCTCTGCTTTTAGGTTCAGCTAACAGGGATTTGATACCAATAGAGAGCACAAAGAAAATTCATCTTAATAAGAAGAGGTAGAATAAGCCCTGAAAACTTGAAATACTGAGCATCAAAATTAGTCTATAAGGGAAAAGTGATACAAATGGTCTCCTTATCAGATGAAACAGCTGTTGACAGAAATACGTACCTGCCAAGTTGAGATTTTGGAGAGTTAGGAATCTGCACATTGTGGACTTTGATGTGGGTGTGGAATTCATTTGAAGAGCTCCGAAGGTTATTCAAGGGCTTGTTAAAAACTGATGTGTAAATATACATCCTGTGTGTAAAACCAGTGTGTTAAAAGACCTACAGAGCCATTTTAAAAAGTTGCAAAAATAAAACTGTGGCCAAAATTGGGTACTCAAATTAATAACATCCCTTTTACATAGGTTATAATCAAAAAATAAGTAACCCGTGGCATTAGATAAAAAAATTTCAAGAGCCTCACACAATTAAACTTTCTGTTTTTGAAATTACATCATAAACCATCTAAGGGGAACCCTCTAACTGCTTAACTGTCACTTTAAAACAGGCTGTTAGCTTTGGCCATTTTTGAACAGTGCATTTTCAGATTCAGATAGTGCTGGACATAATTCAGCATAATTTCAGCAAACCTTTTAGCAAGAGTGACTCTGTTACATTGCCCATTCCGCCCAACGCTCAGAAATGGAAAGGACTGACTGCACATGACTGTCTGATAGAAATGGGTGTCTCTGTCATACATGAGGGGCAGAAATGCAGCCTGAAAGAACTGTTCTTTGCTCTTGACACTTTGTTAGGAAGATCCTTGTATCAGGTAAAACATGCCTGGAATTACATACATTATAACAAGGGGAGGGTGAAAATTATTTAGAACACAAGCAAGGTTCTAAAAAGGCCAACAGTGACACACTGACTTGTCCCAAACCAGTGAGATAAAGAGGAGAAAATTGAAAATACTTAGGAGGTTATTTCTGGCCATCTTCAGAGGTGACATCCCCAGAGAAATGAGGTGTAGATATTGAGGTGGAAGGGAAGGAAGAAACCATGAATGTATCAGCATTTTTGTCCTTTTTTCCCTGTGACACCCCCCCAATTACCAAAACGCAGCTCATTAGATCCTGAAAGGACTGCCAGACACTTTCCTGAACAGTGTCTCCCTGTAGCCCTATTAAGTTAGATATGCTGAGCCAATTAAATCATCAGCATCCAGTTTTGTGGAATCTAGGAATAAAATCCAGACAAAAAGCACTAGCATGCCCTTGACTTCCACAGGAACTGAAAGATCCATGTGACAAACTGAGATGTTACACCTAACTCTACATCCCATGAAGGAAAATAAGCAGGAAATTTTGTGTACCAAGGCACATGAAGCTCGCTTGTTCCTGTATAAGTTCCCTACTTATATTCCTTTACTTGGCCCATCTTTCCTCTCTTCCCTCTGCTGCTATGGAGCAACAACTATCAGAAGTTCTCACTGAGGCATTTGGAGCCAGTTCAGCAGCAAAGCTCTGGCAGAGAGTTACCTGTCACCACCATGGACTCCATGAAACTGGGGAAGGAAATGTCAAGAGAAATGTTACCTGGGCATTTTGGATCAATCCCTGCTGCACTTGAGGTACTATTTTACTGGCCTTCAGTCAGAGATTGTTCTCTTTTGTCTTCTCAGCCCTTCTGTGTTCTGTATAAACTTTTTCTTCCATTTATCTCTTTTACATTTTCTATCCCTTGTATTTTATTCTTATATTTATTTGCTCTCTTATATTTATTACTCTCTGTCACACAGTGCAGAAAAACAGAAGCCTAGATAAGAAAAGAAAAATCTGCATTTTGTAATATCCATTGCTTGTCTCTTTTCATGTACTTATTTTAAAAGTTTTTTCCTTCTGATTTTTATATAGATATACAGTTCCTACGTCAGAGTCCTCTTTCCCCTGTTGCAGGGTACGACAGCACAGAACATACAATATAATCCTAGACTATAAATACATATATAATACATACCAGTCACTGTAGTGCTGCTTCTGCCTTTATTTTCCAGTTCTCTCCCACTAGTCTGGCTTTTGAGGCATTTTCTGTGCATTGCCCAGAAAATACTTGGATACTCTTGATGCCCAGGATACTCTTGATGTGGGAGGGTGGGCCTAACCAACGAGCCTGAGGTGGTTTGGCAAACACCTCAGAAAATAAAAGATCCTCCTGTGCAGCAACAGAGTAGGATTCAAATGAAGGGAATTTCAGCACCACTGTAATGCTCTGATGGGTGGGTGCTGTTTGTTACACCAAGTAGCCGTTTAATAGAAATATCCTCCAACATCTATTTAAAATCATAACTGATTTTTTTAATACTGACACAAAATTGTGGGGATTTGTGAACACTATTGATTTATTTGGCTGCTGAATTGAAGGAGAAATAGGAGACGTAATGAGAATGAATGTGAGGGGCATTGTGCACAAAAACAATTGACAGCTCAAGAGAAACAGACCCAAGCAGAGCATAAACACGGCCTTAAATGTTATTAAAACGGTACATTGGGTCATTCATGCCATTTGATTACTTTAACATTTGTAACCACATGGGACAAGGACCTGACATGAAGAATGGAATGGCTTTTGCACAATGGACTATTCAAATTGAAGAATTGGCCAAGTGCATGACGGGCAATTTGCCTTCCTTTGAAGCATCTTGCATTTGCCAGGCAGAGTGGAGAATATTGGACTTGATGGATCGTTGGCTTAATGGAGCATGGCAGATCCTATGTTCCTATTAAAACTGACTGGCAGAGGGCATTGTTCCAAACACAAATTTGGGATTAAAAGTAAATGTATATATTCCTCTGACCTTTTCCTATATTAAAAAATTACAAGTCGCACGATTTCTGTTAAAACTTACTAATTTTATGTAGCTTGACTTTTTAGTCCCGCTCTCTGATTTACAGATTTATTTATGAAACATATAATTTATTATTATTATTATTATTATTATTATTATTATTATTATTATTATTATTATTATTATTATTATATTATAATAATGTAAGGTGCAAAAATTTGTGCGGCTGGTGGTCTTATGACAGAAGTACCTCTGGGTAAAATGAAGAGAATAGGCTTGGGAGACCAGAGATACAATCCAGTGATCTCTGTCTTTCTTCCCTTTCAGCCAGTAAAATGCAACAAACCTACTTAGCCCACAGCCATCAAACCTTTTATCAGAATTAACCCAGAATTAAGAAATAAAAAAAACATTTAAACCTTTTTCACAGGCAAAAGCAGGGCTGGAATGGATAAGTATCTCAGAATTACATCATTCTCCGCTGCCTTCTTTGTGGCAAGTCCACACCCTTAGGAAAAGGGCAAGGCAGGGCATCTACTGTGGTCGATCTACAAAACCCTCTCCCTAACTTTAAAGGGAATTGTCTTTTAAGTAATTAGGTGTTTTACCTGCTTCTCACTTGTCCTTTGCTAGAAAGCTATTGTAGAACCTTTCCAGAATGATGAAGGAAAAGAGCTTTTAAAATCCATCTACCTCCAAGTCGTTTACTTCATAATTATTAAATTACTTCGGGGTGAACATCCTCCAGTGAGCAGTAATAGGAGCAAAGGAGACTATCACACTATCTAACTTCTAAATTAAGTAATGAATTAAGAGTCTTCCCGATGTCTTTATGTATCAACAGAGAAAAGGAGCAGCTCTTCCAAACAGTCATTCTAAATGCCTGCATTAGGGAATGCAACAAGGGCTTTCCAATTTAGCCACCTACATTTGGTCCCTAAAGTCAGGTGGTGCCTTGGAGTCAGAAAGGAGAAGCTCTAAAAGGAATTGCTATGGCAGAGGATGTTTTATGTCAGCAGCAAAATGGAGATGGGGGAATTCCAGATTTTTGGGAAACACAGAAGTACCAAGGTTGCTGTATTTTAACATGGGTTTTATGTGATGTCAGAACTGCACTAACAGAGGTAATTCAGAACTGCTAACACGCAACTTACAGTTGCAACTTGGTCCTTTTACTAACAAATAACATTTTAAAACCTTGAAATAGAGACAGAAATAAAGCCATAACTGAAAGACTGAGGCAATTCTTTAGGTCCAGAGCTCACTTAGCAAACATTTGGTTTCTCTTCTCTTAAAACATGGTTGGCATTGCTAACCATCTTTTAATTTTTAGCAAGATAAAATGAAGAAAAAAATTTCAACTAAAAAATGTATATTACTCTTGAATACTTCCCATTTCCTCTCTGCTTTCCTTTTTTTCCTTCTTTAAAAAAGTGTATGTATGCTTTTTTCACATATATGCCACATATGTATAAACTTATGCAGAGGTTTTAAAAGAACAGTTCTGTCTGACAGCCTCTGAACTGTCTGTGAGCTTCACAATGTCCTTGCTGGGATGAGGAGCAATTAAATTTGGTAACTCTTGTTTGGTTTTGGTTTGTTTGTTTGTTGTCAAAATGAGTTGGTGAGATTTTTATTGAAACTGAAGAGAAGAATTTACAAACATGGAGAGAAAGAGGTGAAAGGCTCTCAGGAGTGAATTAAAAACAGCTACTGCCAATGGACTTGAACTTGCTAAGTCCTACAGAACACAAGAACAGAGGATTTGCTTTACCAGCTTTATCTTTTTCTGTATTATCACAGGCACATTAGAGGCATGTTAAGCACTTTGAGGCACCAGCTCCACTAGAATCCATTGCTGGAAATGGGCACTTAAGTGCCAAATGGGCAACATTTGTTCTGGCTCCTGTCAGATTTGGACACTTCCCTGGGAGAAGGATGCAAGGAAGACATAGGTGGAGGACATGAGGAAGAAGGTGAAAAGGTCTCAAGTGCAAAAGCTACTTTGGCTTTCTATTCAAAGCTTGCAGGGTTCAGCTTCCTCTGTCCTGGTAATCCCACACTTGCCCAGAGAGCTCCACTTGTGAGGAGTGATGTGAACATGACAACTGGGCATTGCTTTGCAAGGCCATGAGCAAAGTTCAAAAAGAAGACCTGATTTTACCTGAATTTTGTGCTTCTTAAAAGTGTTTTCATTTCAGACCTTTCAACATTGTGCAAGTACTCGCTTGGGAATGGTCATGTTGCCATATGAACAGATGTTTAATGCTCACAGAGTGCTTTATTTTTTCAAGGAGCTTAAAGAACATAAATAATTGCTGTGCTGTACCCACTACTCAAAAGGTTAAGCAGAATCGAAACTCATAACAAGTTGAGGGCCAGATCATCTGCCTCCACCTCAGGAAAGGCTTGGAAGTGCTTTGCAAAGCAGTCATAGCTGATGATAATTTCTTCTCTTTGCAGCAGCCAGAGAAGACACTGAAAAGGCATAAGCTGTCACAAATAACAACTCCCCTGTCACAAGGTTTTGGGAGAGGTGGAAAATGACGTGCAAAGCAGTAGCTTTTCACACCCATGACAGCTTGGGCACAAACTGAAGTTGTTTCTGAGAAGCCTAAAAGTGGAGATAACAAGGAAGACTGTGGGTAACAGCCCCAAGACAAGACAGTTACATTAAGAGGATCCTGGTGTGATGATTCCTGTTGCTCTCTGAAGGTGTTTCTTTGGATCATGTAGGCAAATAGTTACATCCCTGGATGCTGAGGATGCCTGCAAATGCCTCCTGGCTTCCAGAACACAGTGAAACCTGAGTTTTACTCCATCTTTCAGATTGAAGGGATTTATGAGAAGCTTGCCCTCATCTGTGCAGCTCTGTGCAGCCAGGGGATATGAAGTCTCAAGGGCTTTCCTTTTTATTAGAACAAATCCATTAGTTTTATGAGCTTTTAAGTAAAGCATTGGCAAAAAGCAAAAAATAGTAGTTGATATAAAACATGCATACATCTTTATCTGTGCATGAGAAATTAAATAATTTTCATTAATTTTCAAGGATAAAAAATAACTTTGACACACATTTGAAATCAGGACAGGCTGGAGATAAGGAAAATAAAACATTCTGGGTGAGAGCTGCTCTCAAACAACCAAAATGTTCGTTTCTTATTCACTAAGTCACAGCTCAGAAAAATATTTTTGGGTCATTGCCCAGCTCCTTTGCCCTGAATTTGGATTGGCCATTTTGCTGCTGTATTAGCAGTGACTGTGGTCTATTCCAGAGAATGCTTCTGGGAATACATCTTTGTGTTGTGATTGCAATAACAGTAAATACAACTGGTCTTTCAGATTATGAAATACTGAATGTGTACAGGTCACTCCACTTAGTCTGGCTGCTTTTTGAGTGCATTTTCTCTCCTGCCTTTTTAGACAGTGAGGTCAATAGGTTGGCCAAATGTGATGAGAGTCAGGCTGGGGAAAATGTTTATTAATTTACATCCATTAGAAGTGTACAAAACAACTTATAAATTATGCATTGAGCTTTCTTACCTAAAAAACTATTCAGTGACCAATGTAAGGTATTATTGTGTAGCAGGGGTTGATTATAGGTAATTATAGGGTACCACATTTAAATGAAGATCTACTTTGCTATAATAGAGGTCTCAGAAACCACAGATATGTAGAACTGGGTATAATCCCAGCCATCAATTCCATTCTCTGGGATCACAGATATTTGTATAGCCTGTCCTGAGGTGTGCCCAGCAATGCAGATTCCACAAATTCTGCAAATTATCTCTGTATTGCTAAAATGTTGTTAGAAAGTTGTTCCTTTAAATATTTAAAAATTATTTTTCCCTCACCATGAAAAAGTAAATTTAGTTTACAAAATGAGCACTCCATAATTTGTTCTCTTGGTGCACTCAGGGCCCTGACAATGACTGGCTCTCACTAGCTTGTTTCCCTCCTCTTCTTTCCCCTTATTATTTTAATTTTTAATGTCATTTTCCAATGTATAGCTTGAAAATGGATTCTTTCACTGAAATAATTCTAACCTAATTTGACCAAATCTGAGTGCAGCCATGGCACCTTAATATCACAGTTTTCTGAAGTCACAGGCTTCAAGGACAGCTTCGTTACAAAGAGCTCCCACTGGTAGTGCTTATCCACTCATTTCCATAGGCTGGTATATATGTAATTACGTTCACTCTGGATGGACTATTTTACTTTAATTATCCAAGTACAGTGACACAGCTTTTACATGTCAAAAAAAAAAAAAGTATTTTTCATAGAATCACAGTAATTTTCATAGAATTAGGTTAGAAGGGACCTTGAAGATCATTTTGTTCCAACTCCCTGCCATGGACAGGGACACCTTCCATCAGATCAGAGCCCCATCCAACCTGGTCTTGGACACTACCAAGGATGTAGCGTCCATGTTTAAGCCTCCTTTTTTTCCCAGTTACTTCTTGCCTGCAACTCATCTCCTAAGGAAGGGAAGTATCAGGCTGCTTCAGTATCTCTAGACAAGTAATGTAAACAGAGATGTTGTACGTGTTCTTAAGAACAATGAAACAATTTTTGTAGCCATTAATAATAATAATAATGATGTTGATTTGATAAAAATAGAAAATCTAGCCTATTCAAGCACTATTTTTAAGTGATCACAGTTCTAGCAGCATGGTACTGGACTGCTTTGCTTTTGTATATGGATTAATCAACAGTTTTGGAGGTAATATCACTGTTTTAGTAAGAAAAATATTGTGAGTTTTCACTGGCAGGCATACAACATTTTTTCACTAAAGATGTGAGGACCACATTACCAGGCATGGGGTTCAGTGCAGAAACCAAGATTAACAGTACAACTTTACCACCTAATAAAGCTTGCAAGCCCTCATATCCTAAACAGCCAGCTGAAGGAGATGCAAAATACTTGGCCAGATAAATGTGTGCACATCCTTTATAGAAACACATAAAAGAAACTCTTATTAAAACAACATTTCTTCACAATCTGGTGTGGAAGAAGAGACTGCCTCAACAGACTGATAGACAGAAAGAGGGAGGCATGTGAAGTGCTGTCACCTGCTCCAGCTTGGCTGGAGTCATTAGTGCCAAAAAGTTTCAAATGGTTGTTTAATCCTCCATGCAAAACGACCCTGACTTAGGATATCCACTTCTTCCCATTTCTGAGAAAAAGGGCTTGCTGGGGAATTGCAGCTTTGCCTCATTTTTTCTTCCTGTTCTGCCACAAGCCTTAGGGATGGGCTGGAATATTGTCAGTTGTCCTGATAATGAGAAATGCTTATTTCCTTGCTGCTGTGAAGTAAAACAATAAGTTGCTTTATGATAATATTTGCCTCTAACCACACTTAGACAATGCTCTGAATTTCCACTGAGAGGCTAAACCAACGCTTTAAACTCAGCTCCATGGGTTATTTATAGATCTCTGCTGGCTGGTGATAATGATCCTCCTCAGGCTTAAGTCACAGGCAGAATAATCCCCTGAATTGGAGACCTTTTATTAATTGCTCTTGTATTTTTGCTCTGTGGGAGGAAAGCTCCATCCTACCTGTGTGCTTGGATGCTGTTAACAAAACACTTCAAACAGTGCAATGTTCTTTTCCAAAGGAGTTTTACCTCAGAGAACAGGGACCTGCAGTACCTTGGCTCCCGCAAACATAATCCCAAAGAACTGCACAAGCAATGGGTTTTATCCTGAGAATATGCTTGCCCAGAACCACCATTGCTGCCCTCCACGTGCCCACAGCTGCCACAGCCAAGAGGGGTTGTCCCAAACCATACAGTCAAGCAGCTGTGTTGTCCAAGGCATTCAACACTGTGGAATACTAAAATAATTATTTTCCTCTTTTTTTTTTTCATTTTTTAATTAATTTGGACTGTAGCAAGCCCTAATCAGATAATAGAAAGGATTGCTCATTATTCAGAAAGAAACAGACACAGAACAAATGCTCCCTCTTCTCTAATATGCCTTTGGGAACAAAGAAGCAGGAAAATTAGTCTCCATAAGGGAGGAATGATGAAGCCTTTCCATACAGTTTCTTTTACCAGCCTCACTCATGGAATCATAGAAGGGTTTGGGTTGGAAGAGACTTTAAAGATCATCTTGTCCCAACCCCCTGCCATGGGCAGGGACACTTTACACTAGACCAGGTTGCTCAGAACTCCATCCAACCTGGCCTTGGAACACCTCCAGGGATGGAGCCTCCACAACTTCTCTTGGCAACCTGTTCCAGTGTCTCACCACCCTCACAGCAAAGAACTTCCTCCTAATATTTAGTCTAAAGCTACCCTCTGTCAGTTTGAAGCCATTCCCCCTTGTCCTGTCACTACATGCTCTTGTAAAAAGTCCCTCTCCATCTTTCCTGTAGGCTCACTCAAGTCTCTTCCATGATGTCCCACTAACAATGCAGGTCCTACACAGGAACCTGGGAGCAGGAGTGGTTAATAAAGTAATTCTCCACTCTTATTCATTCCCCTAAGGCACGTGCAAATCCCAGGAGAAAAAGAATATTCCTTGTGCTGATGTATGGAAAGAGGATGCCTTCTTTGGGGATTGTCATTATTCTTCGCAAGGTTTTATTTCCATGTGAATTCCAGCACACTGGAAAACAGGTATTTTCCCAAGCGATAATTTTTTTTAAAATCATAATTTTATTTCCTTCACCAGATTTTACCCAGTTTCCTGCGTATGAATGTACGGGAAAAGAAAAGTCATTCCATGAAAATTTTGAAAAAGGTGGGAGCACTTGAAAAATCATTGGCATTAGGGATTCCCTACAGGCAATTCCACTTAAGAGTGCAGTGAGAAAGCAAATGGCAGATTATTTCCCCTCCCTTTTTAACCTTTCAAACCCCACTGAGAGTTACAGGTGAGAAGTGATATAATAAGGTCAGTAAAGACAATTCTTATACTACACCACAAGTTAAGAAGGGTCAAAGCCTTGTTAGAGGGTCAGGTCCTAAAGGTAGGAAAACACTACAGGGAGGAAACAAAGTATGTTTAATTTAAGGATTTTCTCCACTTGTGAACATCCCAAATTCTGTAATCAGACAATTCATTGGTGGCACATTGGAGTGTTACTTGCACCACCACCAGCTGCTAGAATGCAGCTCCATTCAGGAAAACATCTTTTAAATTAATTTCTAATAGACCTTCCCTGCAATACAGGAACAGACAAAAAGTTCTCATGAGATTCCTTTAGAGAAACATCTCAGTAAGGGACCTGAGGAGAAATTTCTCTGGGAAAACTCTTTAAAATTGCTTTTAAAATTAGAATGTTGTATTACCAAGTTTAATAGAATTAGACACAGTTGGAAATGGAATTTTCTGATAAGAACTGATGGATATTCTTTATAAAAGTGCTGCTGTTGGTCTTCCAAGTAGCACTTACCTGTCCAGGGGTGTGCACAAAGTCACACGTGTGTGTTTGCCTAAACTAAACACACTTTCTCTTGTTTTAATTCTGCTTCCTGCAGAATGGAAGATGGTGGTTTCCAATGGGAATAACTTTTAAGAACAGAGAACAGGAGGAATATTTAGAATAACTAAACAAGGGATACTGGCAGTGTGTGAGTAGGTGATGCATTCCAAATGTTTTGTATAGACTACACAGTACAGCACTGCACAGAAATGTGAATCAATTGATCAGGCACTTTGCTTAGCAATTAATGTAATAAAAGAAAATACAAAAATCATACTTTTAACCACATTTGCTGTATCCATGTTAGTTTGCTGAGGCTCTGCTGGAAAATATGAAAAGGAATCATATAACCAGCCACCTCATTTGATTTCAAAGAATTAAGCCAGTAGCAATACAGTGAACACAAAATGTATTATTTCAGCATAGTTTTGCACAGCACCTGCAAAATAAGTAAATAAATAAAACCTCAGAGATTTTTAAAACATTCTTCAAATGAGCCTACAAAACAACACTTAGCATAGAACTTCATTAAAGAGAACTAATGGCATAATCTCTCTATGTGTTTACTTCTTCAGAACAATTACTTGAGGCAGGAAATCTTTAGATAAAAACCTCTAATGATGCTAAGTCTCCTATCTAACCTCCTTCCCGAAAACATTACAGTTAATGATGACAAATCCTTTCCTTTTCTATCATAATAAAATTCAGTCTTTGTATGTGGTTCAATAAGAACGAGAGACAATTTGCTCTCCTTCTTTCTGATTATAGATTTAAACTGGTAATTAACTTATGAGAAGTTTAAAAAGGTGGAAAAATGTTTTTCTTCTCTTGTCACTGTAGCTTTTATTTGTTCTGAACTTGCAATAAATAACAGATCAATTTAAAAGAAGACCAGCAAATTCAGAAGTTCTGTGACAGAATGAATGAGGGACTCTGCATGTGCTTTTCTCTTTCACAGGCTGCAGAGAAAATAAGATGAACCTACAAGACACAGTCAGACCAGGTTAGAAGGAAAAAAGTGCAGCTACAGATGGAAGAGAAACTATGAACCTCTGAGAGTCAGGAGCTACAAGAAGAATTTACAAACCAGTAAAATGGAAGGGAAAACAAAGACTGCAAGTCTAGGCTGTAGTATGTAAGTACTGAGGGGGGAGAGCTCATTTCCAGATAATAGTATCTGAGGGCCACATGCTGCTGGGAAGCACAACAGTGCCAGCTGACCTGCTTACCTACTGATACTGCCAAATAAATTGTGAGTTTATCACAAGTTTTCAGTTACTGAGCAAAAAATTAAAATTTGGCCAGTTCTGCTTATATTTACTGAGCAAAGAGTTTCGCAGGAGAAATTCTGGTGATAAGGATTATGCACACAAGTAAGGATTGCAGTGTTGTTCTTCAGTTTAATTCTGACTTTGCATCTGAGTCTACAATAGGGACTATCAATGGTGATAATGGCAGTGAGTCCTCTACTACTTAGAGTAACCTTTTGCCCTTTAAAGTACCCACTATTAGGGACATGAATGTAGAGCAGGCTCTAGAAAATGCTGGTGCAGTACAACGATTTGAAGTACTTCTGCGAAGATGCTCCTGCTGACAAATAGGAGAGACTTTCTGCATAGATCATGTGAAGGTCGCCTGCCAGTGCTACCTTTGGCAGGCTGGAATCAATACCAGTTGCTACAAAAACTCCTTATCAGTCTGGATAAAGCCAGAGACTCTGCAGAAACAGCATCTTAAATGCTTGAAAAGCATAAAGCTGATGTTTGAGGCAATGTAGGTGCACTGATACTGGGATTTATTACAAAAGCTCTTACTGAAACAGTCAATGAAATTGTCTGAGAATGCCCCTTAGCACTGCACATGCAAAGGAAAAAAAAGCACATTTAATTCAATATCTCATGTTCTTTTACGGGAACTGGTAACAGGAGGGCATTGACAAAGTTCCAATAAGGTCATCAGGAAGTTATTATCTGAACAGAAGGTTGTGGTAGTCACTTTGTTACTGGAGCTGAGCTGAAGGGGGGGCTGAGGAAGGACTTGCACGGCTCAGAGAATTGCTGATACTTTCTTAGAAGTCCAGCACAGAATGTAAAAGAATACATGATAAAAGTAAAAGAATACATGATAAATGTAAAAGAATACATGATAAATGTAAAAGAATACATGATGATCTTTTGAATTACTTGCTGGAGCTTTCTTATTTCTGAAGTTAAAACACACAGCACTGCAGTTCAGGCAAGAACAAAACAGCACACACAAGAATGGACTCTCTTGCTTGAGTCTAAAATGTAAACAAAGCATACCCACACCCCCAAACAAATACCCCCCATACCCGACCCTACACAGCACCCCTTCTGAATGTAATGAGTTCTGCTGTTCTCTACAGATGTTATCAGCTTTAATTACCTCCTTCTCACACTCCAAAGTAAAGATGAGGCTTAATTTCAGCTCTCAGATCACTGTCTTTCCCAGGCAGAAAGAAAACACCTTTCCCAGAGAGAAACACCCACAGAACTAATTATTGCTCTAAAACACAGAAGCTCTGTTTTAAAGTAATTTCCCATCTCAGTGTGGTTTCCTACCCTGTTTGAAAATGTGGGTGCCAGGGCTGGCCTGAGGCAGAGATGGCCATCAGAGGTGGCTGGGGAAGCAGGAAAGAAGCTGGATGCTCATCTGCTCATGGTGATTAGGTCTCAACTATGGGATCAAGGGTTCACAGTGATACCCTCAGCTGGGACTGGCAGATCAGAGCTGGTAGTTTTCCCCACATGCACCTGCTGAGCAGAGCAGGCATCACCTCTGAATCCCAGGCAGACCCAGACCGAGGCAAGTGTGTCCTGAGAGCTGGAAAACTGTTAGTGGCACCAAAAGGCTGTGTCAAGGTCCCAGGCTGGGATTGTTTGTTCAGAAGATAGATCAACAACACAGCTGGAAAACATCCAGGATGCAGCTTCCAAGCCCTTTATGAGTTCCCTGCCCCCATCATAACCCTTCTCATCCTCTCTCTTGGTTCTGCAGAAGATGTATCCACTTAGCAGTGCTTGGAAGGGGAGCAGGGGCTGCCAGGTCACCCCTTCAGAAGGACTTCATATTTGCAGATAGTTACACCAAATCCATCACTTCTGTCATCACCATCAGAGCCCTGACAGAGCCTGTCCTCACTGGTTTTAGTGAGCTTCGGATTAGATCCGGAATCAATATAAAGTATTAAAAGAGCTGATTAAAAAGCAGTGACAAGTCCAGGAACTCAGCCAGTCAAAAGCCACCTTGGTGCCTGAATGATGCACCTGCTCAGCAGTCAGCTGCATCCCTCCTGGGCTCTTTGCGTTCAGAGGATGTGTCTGTGGTGACAGTGACAAAGAAAAACACACCTAGGGGACACCATCTAATCCAGGGCTGCTCCCTGCCAGCAGGACCTGACTCTGGACTGACAAAGATGCTTGTTCTTAGATTGAAATACTAAGCTGGCACCTACATTGCAGAAGGCCAAAAGAGAGAAGCCTTGCTTTTTTGTGGAAGTGCTGGTGCTGAAATAAGCAGTTTTCCTTTTTGCTAAGTCTGCAAAAGCCATGACTATTGTGGCCAAAGTCAAAGGAATACTGTCAGTTTAGCAGAAGTCCTGTTTCTAAAGGTTTTCAAGACGTACTTGCAAAATCTGGTAAGATCAGAATTGCTTATATTGCACAGTTAATGCTGAAAACAGTTTCCATAGTAAGTTTGATTTTCGGTTTCCTTCCCCGTCCCTTGCAAATGTAAATTGAATAATAATAAAATGCAAACACCAGGAACACATTTCAAAGCAAAAGCCTAAAATCCTCCCGCATTCCCTAAAACCTCACGGCACATCTTTTCCTCTGATAACGTCCCTAAGGGAAGCTTGCTTTAGTAACTCATCAAACATACAGTGGTTAGCAAATAAATCTGTAGACTTTTGAACAGTTTTCTATCATTTTTTGACTCATGGAAAATAGAGTATTTGTTGGGACTTGTCTGAAAAGCCAAAGTTTTCTTTTTTTTTGCCTCACAAATTAGTAAAAGCTCTTCTTCTTTAGCCAACTCTTGGGCATCTTGGCGAAGATGTGTTAGTATTTGCCACGTGTCTGTCACATTTGGCACAATGCTGTGTTGGCTGCAGCTCAAAGAAAATCTCTCTGGAAAGAATATTCTGATTTACTGGTATGCATGGGCAGGTAGATCTGCTCGTGAGAACTCACAGATGTTTCTGAGGAATCCTTGGGAAAGAGGAATGCCTAAACACAGGGGAAAGAAAACAACTCACAGACCCCTCTCCTTTTACAAACTCCCTGGGTTGATGCTGTGCCAGGTTCACAAAACATTCTGTGTATTGCTTGGAAAAAAAGCATGAATATTTCCTGAAAAGCCACTTATAGCAGCACTTCCCAAAGTGTTACTGACTCTTTCCTTGTTCAAAAAAAAGCTTCCTAGTCATCACAAGGAGGAGGGAAGGGAGGAAGTCTATCAACAAACCCTTTCCTCAGCACGTGGTGAGCCCGGGAAGCAGACTAACCACAGGCTGAAAGGGAAACTGTGCAGCTCCTTCTGCTACAAGATAGGCAGTGCTTCCCTATCTCCCCAGTTTTCCCCACTGCCATAGGAAGCATCCAGCATTTCAGACATCAGCTGATGAAACAGCACAGAAGTGGCGACCAGTTTTCTCTTTTTACCACCGACTCTTTCAATAACTTTGACCTTCAAACCAAGGATACTTTGCTGGTGTAAACTGTTTTCAAGGGTGGTTCAGGTAGACGGAGAGGACACACTGTGCAAACAGAAAATGTTGAGCTATCGTTTGCCAGCTACCCATGAGACAGGAGCAATGAAGAGCTGATTTTTTAAAGGCAAAACCCACCTCAGTCTTGCAGAGTGGCGAACAGCAGAATAGAATAGCCAGAATACAGTCAGGGAAGCTGCGTGGTTTAACAAATGCAAACGTGATAAATTGCTTGTTTATAAATTACTTACTGCTTGTAAATAATAATTTCTGAAGTGTTTAGTAGTTGAATCAGAATCAGCAGCAGAATTATGTGTCTCCAAGGTTGTGATCTGTGTATTAGCAATGACACACAGATTATTCCTGAGTGTTTCCACCAGCCAGTTTTCATCATATTTTATTACCACTAACAATGTACTGCTTTGTGCACTAAGTGTGATCTGCAGTGATTACACTGTGAAAGTGTCAGCAGCATTTCCTCTGGGTCTCTGGGGAACACTGAGGGCATGCACCCATGGATATCATGGTCCAAACTTTCAGTAATTTCACTGAGAACAAGACTAAGCCTTGCCACGGGCTGCTCTCCTCTCTTCTGGCATGATCCCGCTGCATCAGTCTCCCAGGTGAGGGCTTGAGAGCTTTCCATGGGTCAGAGCTCCATGGTCAGTCTTGACTCCTCATTGATTAATTCCTTGAACACTGTACATCTTGAAGTGATTCCTCTTCTATTTCTACTGCTGCTTGTTACTTTAAGTAACATTTTTAAAGTCACCTTGCTCATCCGTAAGTGTTGTAAACCAGGAAGGTAAGATGCAGTATCTTTGCAATTTGACACTATGGCCTTTAGATGTGAGGTATCCACAGTGAATTAAGACACTGTCCTTAAAGCTTTGTCAATGCTTCACTTATATTTCTCTTATTTGTCCTGGAAGCCTCTCAGAAGACCTGGAAAACATGGATAAAGCAGTCGCTTCACGCGCTCATAGGAGCAGTCACTGCTCTCACTGAGTTTGGTCACTTCTCTAGTAATCCTGCCAAGCAGCTGTCCACAAGACTGGATGACATTATAGATGTATAACGTGTCAGAGGATCTCCTACACAACTTCCAAAGCCCTTGGTCATGTAGGGCACAAGCATTTCAAGTGCTGAACACAGGTAAGTTGCACTGCACGGTAATTTGTTGCACAGCTATCACCGTTTCCTCTGTTAAATGGTTCTCCACAAGCACAATTTTAGCAGTCTTTGGTCTTGTTTTCTGTGCCACAATTATTACCTTTAGATCTCTTCTTTCACCTCTAAGTCATTTTCCTAAAAAAACTGCACTTAAGTGGCATTATTCCCTCAGTTGCACAATTACATCACCCCTTAAAATCCATGTTATATTTGTGCATGAAGAATTCACTGTTGGATTCCTCCACCCCTTTTTGCTTTTAAGCAAAAAAATGAACAAGTAATGAAAGGAATAAGCCCCCACAAAGTCTCAGTATTGTCCTGCTACACAGCAGTCATTGAGACACTAAGTGAAAAGTAGCTTCTCCAACAAAAACGCTGGAGGAGGTTAAAAGAAATGTAGGTGGATATTTGTTATTACAAAAGGGGTTGTACAGAGCTGGTATTAAACATGGGGTGATATCCTGTGTCTGTCTTTATACACCCAAACTTCAAGACTGTGGGAATTTCCAGAGTGCAAGGAACATAGAGTATAAGCCAGAATTATTTGTAAACATGGGATAGATGGGATTTATATAACAGGCTACTGCAGATTTATGAATCCAGGAAAGGAAATAATTACAAAGGAAATTAAAGTTAAAAATAGTCACGAACCACGAAAAAGACTGTGCTTTCCACCTCTTTCTCTGGCAACAGAGTGTTACACCCACTTGCTGTGTGCCAGTTCATTCTTCTAGATAATTAGTAGGGCCGGGAATGGGGTCTCCAGTTTAAAAAAGAAACTTTACTTGGTAAATACTTCTCATTGTATGTTCAAAATAGGTTTTAGATTGCCTAGACAAAAGGCTTATACAATTTGCCCATACATCTAGCACAAAAATTCTTCTAATAGTGTGTTTCTGTACAATGCACTCCTTTTGAGAGCCGGAATAACTAAAAATAAGAGAAATTTTAAAGCCTAAAGCTAACCTACCATCTGACGGCATTTATCAGCAGCAGAACACCACAAAATGTAGTGTGTGAAACATAAGATGTGAACACTGAAGGAATGGGCAAACTGCTTCTAGTTACTCTACAGATAGTTATTTATAGGGGTATAGACACACAATAAAATCCAGTAGAAATCAATAATGCAACTAGATAGAAAAAAAAATGGAGAGAAAGAGTCAAGATGGAGCTCTACAATGCTGGATACTGCTGTTACCTGTGATACACACATGCCAGGGAGCAGGGAGGATGTCCAGGATCTTTAAGAGCTTCCAAATACTCACCTGAAGCCAGGTACAGGTTTTTAATGGTTTCAGTGAACAGATCATAGGAAAATACAAGAGCAACCATTTTCTTAATAATAAGGAAGTTATAATCCACACCAAAAAAATCCATCCTGGAAAAGGGAGCAGTAACACAATGAAGCTTCATGTGTGCACATCCAGCAAGTGATGGGGGGACAGCTGAGTAAGGTGGGTTTTTAAAATAATAAGTTAAGGATTTTGTGAAAAAACATGTGCAGGTGCAACACAGGGACACTCAAGTGTGTTTTAGTGATTGCCAAAGATACAGTGCTGGGATCTCACAAAATCCCTACCTGTTTGCTTGTTTTCACCTGTCATTTTCTGAAATTAAAAGTACTAATTTTTCACAGAAATAGGATTTTTAGTGCTGTTTGAAAACATCTTTAATAGATGAATTTTAACAAGCTGCCAGTTAAAGCTTTTGGCTTCTACCAGCTAAACCCTGGGCTTGCTGAAATCAACATTCATTTTATGTGGTTTGATGCCTGTTTCCTCACGGGATCACCTGTATGCAGCAGCTCTGAATGAGATGCACAAGAACATTCCTGTGAATTTGGCTAAACAGCACCTGTTTATAAAATGCAGTTATAGTTTCCTTTACATTTTTTGTAGGGATTTAATGAAAAGTAGCTTGATCCTTCTACATTTTTCCTGTATTCACATAGGGTCCGGGTGTGCAGATCCAGACACCAGTAAACTACTTTCAGAGCAAGGAGGATCTCTTCCAGCTCAGAAGGAACCTGTTGGGGAATCAGTTTTTGGGTACACCCTGAGATGGACAATTTCCTTTGAAAGACAGAGAGTGTTCAGTGAAACTCCCTGTATAAATATGCTTTGGAAGAAAAAAAAGACATTGTGAGAACTGAAAGGTCAAGTATGGAATAAATTAATTCTGTAATTGATAACAAGTGACTTCCAGCTCTGGCAAATTATGTACTTAATACAAGTTATTAGTATTTGTTTGTTTTCTGAACTGAGTGTCTGTGATTTTATCCTCAGATGAAAAGAACCAAAGAATTTAAGATTTTGCCCCTAAGCTAAAGGACGTGGGTGTTTCGACCCAGCAGCTTCTGGCTTATTGTGGTGAGTTTTTGCAGTGCTGTGAATACTTTGCATAAGGAGTATTTATATTTATTTATGTCTCAGCTCAGTGTTTGTTTGTTTTTAATGTAATCTAGAATGAACTCTTATAGTAAACACTGATGTTATTTAGAGAAAGAGTAAACCAAGCAGTACTTTCATTGATATAGTCACAGCTCCAGCAACTTCAAACCCCTCACTAAAGCACAGCTGAAGACAGAATTTGTTTTTTTGATACACAGAATGGCAGTAATGTGGGTTTTCCTATTTATTTTTGATTGCTTTCTCTGAGATGGGAGAAAGAGCAAAATATTTCAAATTCTGAAATTATTACCATGCAGCTCTTGGTCCATCCAAGCCAGAGCCCAGCCCAAAGTCTGAGACACTCTGCAGCCTCCTGGGATACCCAATGCAGCATCAGGAAAACAATTCCCCAATGGCATTGTTAGAGAACTCCCTGAAAGAGGATTGCCTGACAAGGGCTTTTCAATCTGATAAGGGCTATGAAAGGGCTTCTTACAGTTTCCTGATTAAATGAATTGTCTCATAAAGTAACTGATGCCGGTGAATCAGCTTCCAGCTCCACGATGGTGAATGTCTGATTCTGCCTACTGAGCTGTTGCAGGATTTTTAGAGGAGTTATGCCCACGAGTATCAGGAATGTCAGTTGGGGCAGTGACTGCTCTGTTCCCCTGGAGAATGCCAGGGCTGCCCTAATGAAGTAAATTTTTTAAGTCCAAGAAGTGAGTATGAATATCCACAATCACATTTTTGCTTCTATCTTAAATAGTGTCATGTACCCAGCAGCTTCTGGTTCTGCATAAATAAAATTCTGGCAGCCTCAACATCAGCTTAACTTTGACCCTTGGATGGCATCAACCAGAGATAAAGCCTATGATCTAAATGACTTGGGAGCTTTTAGTGTTCAGAGAAGCATCTTCCACTGCAAAGCAGAAAAGGGATAAATAATTTAAAGAAACTGCTTTTACTCAGCTACTCCTCTTTGCTTACAAAGTAAGTCTCGGAGTTTTATGCATAAAAATAAATATATATATATGTCACAGTCATTATGTTACTCTGCTTTTAAGGTACTGAATCTTATTGCAGTGGGTTATAGTTCACCTGTTAATCTCGAGCTGCCTCGAGAACGGCTTGATGTGTTGGGAGAGGCTTTCTTGGTACTTCAGATCTGAATCATCAACTGGATTACAGAAGACAAAGGTAATTCATCAACTCATTTCTCTTATTACCTGAGCTTTTAGGTTTGCGTGGATAATGCACCTCGAAGCTTTGATTATTAGTTTACCCTTCTAAAAGTAATTTCTACAAATCAGTTTCAAATGTCAAATATATTTTATTGTCTGGAATCGGTGTTCAGAAGGAAGGGCTGAGGACAGCAATCCAGCATTCATTCCTTCTTGGTAAGAAAATGAAGGAAAAACTCCTTTAAGAAGAAAGAGAAGGAAAAGAAAGCAAGGGGGAAATATCAGGAGCTAATTTGTAGACACTCCCCCAAAAGGTCATGGGAGGCAATGGAAGGAATGAAACTGGTGATGGAAATCAGCAACACAGGCAAACATCCCAAAAATGCAATCTTCAAAAAAAGCAGCAGGCAATCAGGCAGGGCTGCTGTGAGAGTCCACAAACCTCACGTCAGCACTAACCTACAGCAACCACCAGCTCCAGTCCCCGGCACACCCATGCAACACCGCTGCCTTCAAGGGGCTGCACTCATGGGGTCAGAAGCTTTGACATAACACCAAGGGCCCACCTAAAAAACAGAAAAGCCTGGCACCCACTCCCCATGGCTCCTGGCTGTGAGGCAGTGACTCATGGCATTGTCCAGGTGCAAGGCCTGGTGAGAGTCTAAGAAGAACTAATTTGTTTAGACCAAGTCAGAGAATGCTGACGAAATAACTCTCAGGTGTAAAAACAGAGATGATATCTGAAAACTGAACATATCTAAATCTAAAAACGGTATAAAGCTGTTGCCACTAATTGCTAAAATTACTCTTTGCTGTTGGTTTTGGAAACAGTTCTTGTTATTGCTGCATTAGCAAAGCAAGGGACCAAGGACATATGAAAGAGCAGTGGTGCTGTCTGTCCCAAGGCAAAGAGAAACTGTTGGATTGCAGGCTGCAAATACACACAGGTACTAATATTTTATATAAACACAGCGGCATGTTGGACTTAAGCTGAACTTTACTTAAAAATACTACATGGAATAACTGCAGTGCTTGATTTTATCTGCTGCACAAGTAGACTTGAAGTCTCTGCATTTCCTGCCCAGCATTGGTATTGGGTTAAGACCCAGAATTTCAGCTATCCCAGCTTTTCTGTTTCAATCCTGGTAACTTTAAATAGTCTATTAGACTAAGATTCTCCCTCTGCCTTATTTTGGTTGTTCTGGGACACATTCTGCCCTGTATTGATAAGAGTTTAAAAATAAATCTAGTTTGGCCTTTGCAAACATAAAAATATTTTTGTGAGAAGAGAGTGCACGTTTCTTTTACAGAGTAGGTAAATATTAATGCCCTTTATGAAACAAATAAGTTCAAAGTCGTAGAGGGCTAAATATTTTTCCTTGTGTTAACTCCATATTTCAATTTTCTAGCCAGGCCTGTATCAGCACTAAAGCTTTCCTTTCCATCTCTTACACCAGGCAAAGGCCCACCTTCCCCAAGCTCTAGTGATGGCTTTGAGCTAAAATTTCTTCATGTGGCTTAGCTGAGTATATCTCATTAAAGCCTTCAGGCACCATGTGGATAAAAACATTTGGAAGAGCCTCCCGAGACCTTGAGCATGCATCCCCTGGGCACAGCAGGTCAGAGCATCCCTGGGGTGCACAGCTCCAGCACCAGTGGGGAAGGAGGTGGGAAGGGGGGCTTCGATATGAAACCCAGGAATGTTTAAACAATATTTTTCTTACTATGTTTAGTATGACGGGAATGTAATTAGAAAACATGAAGGATAAACCTTTTTAGAAAACACTTGCTTTGATGGTGGTTCACGTGCTGGGTGGAGGGTGCCTGGAGCTGCTCTGAGCACAGCTCTGTCCAGCCGAGCTGCTCAGGACACCCAGGGGCAGCCGGGGTGAGGAGTCACCTCTGGTTTATGGTGCTGCTCAGGGGATAATCCTGCCTTTCTGTGCCAGGTTAAGAGCTCCTGCCCCCCGGGGGCAGGCCCTTGTGCAGCGAGCGGGATCTGCTGATCCAGCGGAAAGTTGGATCTGCAGGGAAAACCATGCGGTGTTCCTGAGGCAATGCGAGGCAAGAACACTCGGAGAGAGGAGCCACGAGCCCTCTGCTCAGCTGGGCTCAATTTCACTTTGGCTCAAGCCAAAGGCAGCCCATAGATAGTTCTCAGTGTCAGGATCCTGGCTTAGGGAATCTGTGTTTCTCATCCATAGGATTGATTCTGTAGGTACGAAGTGGCAAAACCAGCCGTCTAACCCAAGGCTGGGTACCCCTCGCCCTGCTGCTGGCTGAGAGCCCAGGGAGACATGGAATACTGCAGCTTCTGGGAGCCTTGGGTGCATCGAGGGAATGTGGAGCTCAGCACCAGTCTTGTGCAAGGACCATAAGGAAAGAGGTACAGACACACACAGACACTCATTGTTTTGGTTTCCTCTGATGCTCTGCTGAAGCCTGTAGGATTAACGCCTGGGTGATTTCAAAGCCATAAGGAAATATATGTGTTTATCGTATCTCGCCACACCTGGCAGTCAAGCCACGGCCACACGTGCTCAAAAACCGTCCGACGGTTCACTTCTTATCCGATTTTGGGGGGCGCGTTTTTCTCCACCTGCTTAGGGGGTGGGGGGTGCGCAAACAACGGGCAGGCAAACGAACGAGCCGGAAAGCAGCGGTTCGGCCAACTAATCTCTCAGTTAAGAGCTGCGAGGACAGGGGGGAGCGCGGCGGGTGCTCGGTCCATCTCCCGGGCGCAACGCTCCGAACGGCCGCGGTCGCTGGGCCGAGCCCGGTGCGGGGTCCACTAAACGAGACCACAATTTTCGGGCCGGCCCCGCCCCCCCCCCCCCCCCCCAGTACGGGTGGGCGGCCACACGCGCGGCCCCGGCCCCGCCGCGCACACCTGGGCGCGGGGCCGCGCACATCTGGCGGGGCC